>NW_027035473.1:0-10637 GCF_034236695.1 Oncorhynchus nerka
AGTCCACTGACAGTCCACCGTACCAGTCCACCGTGCCTGGCCGCTGACAGTCCACCCTACCAGGCCACTGACAGCCCACCGCACCAGGCCACTGACAGTCCACTGACAGCCCACTGACAGCCCACCAAACCAGGCCACTGACAGTCCACTGTGACAGATCACTGTACCAGCCCACTGTACCAGATCACTGTACCAGCCCACTGTGATAGATCACTGTACCAGCCCACTGTGACAGCCAACTGTGACAGCCACTGTGACAGCCCACTGTGATAGATCACTGTACCAGCCCACTGTGCCAGCCCACTGTGACAGCCCACTCTGCCAGCCCACTGTACCAGCCCACTGTACCAGCCCACTGTGCCAGATCACTGTACCAGCCCACTGTGACAGCCCACTCTGCCAGCCCACTGTACCAGCCCACTGTACCAGCCCACTCTGCCAGATCACTGTACCAGCCCACTGTACCAGATCACTGTACCAGCCCACTGTGACAGCCCACTGTACCAGCCCACTGTGACAGCCCACTGTACCAGCCCACTGTACCAGCCCACTGTGACAGCCCACTGTGCCAGCCCATTGTACCAGCCCACTGTACCAGCCCACTGTGACAGCCCACTGTGACAGCCCACTGTACCAGCCCACTGTGACAGCCCACTGTGACAGCCCACTGTACCAGCTCACTGTGACAGCCCACTCTGCCAGCCCACTGTGACAGCCACTGTGACAGCCCACTGTGACAGCCACTGTACCAGCCCACTGTACCAGCCCACTGTGACAGCCCACTGTACCAGCCCACTGTACCAGCCCACTGTGCCAGATCACTGTACCAGCCCACTGTGACAGCCCACTCTGCCAGCCCACTGTACCAGCCCACTGTACCAGCCCACTGTACCAGCCCACTGTGACAGCCCACTCTGCCAGCCCACTGTACCAGCCCACTGTACCAGCCCACTCTGCCAGATCACTGTACCAGCCCACTGTACCAGATCACTGTACCAGCCCACTGTGACAGCCCACTGTACCAGCCCACTGTGACAGCCCACTGTACCAGCCCACTGTGACAGCCCACTGTGCCAGCCCACTGTACCAGCCCACTGTACCAGCCCACTGTACCAGCCCACTGTGACAGCCCACTGTACCAGCCCACTGTACCAGCCCACTGTGACAGCCCACTGTACCAGCTCACTGTGACAGCCCACTGTACCAGCCCACTGTACCAGCCCACTGTGACAGCCCACTCTGCCAGCCCACTGTACCAGCCCACTGTGACAGCCACTGTGACAGCCCACTGTGAAGAGCCACTGTACCAGCCCACTGTACCAGCCCACTGTGATAGATCACTGTACCAGCCCACTGTGACAGCCCACTGTACCAGCCCACTGTGATAGATCACTGTACCAGCCCACTGTACGAGCCCACTGTGACAGCCACTGTGACAGCCCACTGTGACAGCCACTGTACCAGCCCACTGTACCAGCCCACTGTGACAGCCCACTGTGATAGATCACTGTACCAGCCCACTGTGACAGCCCACTGTACCAGTCCACTGTGATAGATCACTGTACCAGCCCACTGTGACAGCCACTGTACCAGCCCACTTTGACAGCCCACTGTACCAGCCCACTGTGACAGCCCACTGTGACAGCCCACTGTGATAGATCACTGTACCAGCCCACTGTGAAAGCCCACTGTGCCAGCCCACTGTGCCAGCCCACTGTACCAGCCCACTGTGCCAGGCCACTGACAGTCCACCGTGCCAGGCCACTGACAGTCCACCGTGCCAGACCACTGACAGTCCACCGTGCCAGGCCACTGACACTCCACCGTACCAGACCACTGACAGTCCACCGTACCAGACCACTGACAGTCCACCGTACCAGACCACTGACAGTCCACCGTACCAGACCACTGACAGTCCACCGTACCAGACCACTGACAGTCCACCGTACCAGTCCACTGACAGTCCACCGTACAGGTCCACCGTGCCTGGCCGCTGACAGTCCACCCTACCAGGCCACTGACAGCCCACCGCACCAGGCCACTGACAGTCCACTGACAGCCCACTGACAGTCCACCGTACAAGGCCACTGACAGCCCACTTGCAAGACCAGGCCACTGTACCAGTCCACTGTGACAGATCACTGTACCAGCCCACTGTACCAGATCACTGTACCAGCCCACTGTGATAGATCACTGTACCAGCCCACTGTGACAACCCACTGTGACAGCTACTGTGACAGCCCACTGTGATAGATCACTGTACCAGCCCACTGTGACAGCCCACTGTGACAGCCACTGTACCAGCCCACTGTACCAGCCCACTGTGACAGCCCACTCTGCCAGCCCACTGTACCAGCCCACTGTACCAGCCCACTGTGCCAGATCACTGTACCAGCCCACTGTGACAGCCCACCCTGCCAGCCCATTGTACCAGCCCACTGTACCAGCCCACTGTGACAGCCCACTCTGCCAGCCCACTGTACCAGCCCACTGTACCAGCCCACTCTGCCAGATCACTGTACCAGCACACTGTACCAGTTCACTGTACCAGCCCACTGTGACAGCCCACTGTACCAGCCCACTGTGACAGCCCACTGTACCAGCCCACTGTACCAGCCCACTGTGACAGCCCACTGTGCCAGCCCACTGAACCAGCCCACTGTGACAGCCCACTGTACCAGCCCACTGTACCAGCCCACTGTGACAGCACACTGTGACAGCCCACTGTACCAGCCCACTGTATCAGCCCACTGTGACAGCCCACTGTACCAGCTCACTGTGACAGCCCACTGTACCAGCCCACTGTACCAGCCCACTGTGACAGCCCACTCTGCCAGCCCACTGTGACAGCCACTGTGACAGCCCACTGTGACAGCCACTGTACCAGCCCACTGTACCAGCCCACTGTGACAGCCAACTGTACCAGCCCACTGTGACAGCCACTGTACCAGCCCACTGTACCAGCCCACTGTGACAGCCACTGTGACAGCCCACTGTGACAGCCACTGTACCAGCCCACTGTACCAGCCCACTGTGACAGCCCACTGTGATAGATCACTGTACTAGCCCACTGTGACAGCCCACTGTACCAGCCCACTGTGATAGATCACTGTACCAGCCCACTGTGACAGCCCACTGTGACAGCCACTGTACCAGCCCACTGTACCAGCCCACTGTGACAGCCCACTGTGACAGCCCACTGTGATAGATCACTGTACCAGCCCACTGTGCCAGCCCACTGTACCAGCCCACTGTGCCAGCCCACTGTGCCAGCCCACTGTGCCAGCCCACTGCATCAGCCCACTGTGCCAGCCCACTGTGCCAGCCCACTGTATCAGCCCACTGTGCCAGCCCACTGTGCCAGCCCACTGTACCAGCCCACTGTGCCAGCCCACTGTGCCAGCCCACTGTGACAGCCCACTGTGACAGCCCACTGTATCAGCCCACTGTGCCAGCCCACTGTGCCAGCCCACTGTATCAGCCCACTGTGACAGCCCACTGTGCCAGCCCACTGTATCAGCCCACTGTACCAGCCCTTGAAGTGTACCTATGATGAAAATTACAGGCCTCTCTCATCTTTTTAAGTGGGTGAACTTGCACAATTGGTGGCTGACTAAATACTTTCTCACCCCACAGTATTTCTTAATTCCGTTGTTTTACTTTGAGAATTTTGTTTAGTCTTGTGAATTGAACTGCACTTTTTGAGATAGGAACAGAAACATTTCCATGCACCCACAATAACATTGACTAAATATGTGACCTATACAATTTGATTGGATCAGAGCAGCTGTAACATCAGAGCAGCTGTAACATCAGAGCAGCAGGAACATCAGAGCAGCAGGAACATCAGCAGGAATATCAGAGCAGCTGGAACATCAGCAGGAACATCAGCAGGAATATCAGCAGGAACATCAGCAGGAATATCAGAGCAGCTGGAACATCAGAGCAGCTGGAACATCAGAGCAGCTGGAACATCAGAGCAGCAGGAACATCAGAGCAGCAGGAACATCAGAGCAGCTGGAACATCAGAGCAGCAGGAACATCAGAGCAGCTGGAACATCAGCAGGAACATCAGAGCATCTAGAACATCAGCAGGAATATCAGAGCAGCTGGAACATCAGAGCAGCAGGAACATCAGAGCAGCAGGAATATCAGAGCAGCTGGATCATCAGCAGGAATATCAGAGCAGCTGGAACATCAGCAGGAATATCAGAGCAGCTGGAACATCAGCAGGAATATCAGAGCAGCTGGAACATCAGCAGGAATATCAGAGCAGCTGGAACATCAGCAGGAATATCAGAGCAGCTGGAACATCAGCAGGAATATCAGAGCAGCTGGAACATCAGCAGGAATATCAGAGCAGCTGGAACATCAGCTGTAACATCAGAGCAGCAGGAACATCAGAGCAGCAGGAACATCAGAGCAGCTGGAACATCAGAGCAGCTGGAACATCAGAGCAGCTGGAACATCAGAGCAGCTGGAACATCAGAGCAGCTGGAACATCAGAGCAGCAGGAACATCAGAGCAGCAGGAACATCAGAGCAGCAGGAACATCAGAGCAGCTGGAACATCAGAGCAGCAGGAACATCAGAGCAGCTGGAACATCCGAGCAGCTGGAACATCAGCAGGAATATCAGAGCAGCAGGAACATCACAGCAGCAGGAACATCAGCTGGAACATCAGAGCAGCAGGAATATCAGAGCAGCAGGAACATCACAGCAGCAGGAACATCAGCTGGAACATCAGAGCAGTAGGAACATCAGAGCAGCAGGAACATCAGAGCAGCTGGAACGTCACAGCAGCAGGAACATCAGAGCAGCAGGAACATCGCAGGAATATTAGAGCAGCTGGAACATCACAGCAACAGGGAACATCAGAGCAACAGGAACATCAGCAGGAACATCAGGCAACAGGAACATCAGCAGGAACATCATGTCCTTTAGATGCAGCTGCAGTAGTAGATAATTGTTCGCTTTCTAATATATGCATCCTAAAGGGCTCCTTCGGAAACCCTATTTCCCTTGACTTTTTCACAATTTGTTATGTTAATGCCTTATTCTAAAAATGGATTCAATTCAATATTTTCCTCGTGAATCTACACAATACCCCATAATGACAAAGCGAAAAGAGGATTTTAGATTTGTTTTTTAAATATCTTAAATTCAAAACAAAATACCTTATTTAGATAGTTATTCTGACCTTTTGCTATGAGACTCTAAATTGAGCTCAGTTGCATCCTGTTTCCATTGATTTTCCCTGAGATCGTTCTAACACTCCATTGAGTCCACCTGTGGTAAAGTATATTGATTGGACACGATTTGGAAAGGCACACACCTGTTTATTTAAGGTCCCACAGGTGACAGTGCATGTGAAGCCATGAGAGTTGAAGGAATTGGCCGTAGAGCTCCAGAGACAGGATTGTGTCAAGGCACAGATCTGAGGGAAGAATGCAAAACATTTCTGCAGCAGAAGGTCCCCAAGAACACAATGGCATCCATCATTCTAAAATGGAAGAAGTTTGGAACCACCAAGACTCTTCCTAGAGCTGGCCTTGGTTAGGGAGGTGAGTAAGAACCAGATGGTCACTCTGACAGCGCTCCAGAGTTCCTCTGTGGAGATGGGAGAACCTTCCTGAAGGACAACCATCTCTGCAGCACTCCACCAATCAGGCCTTTATGGTAGAGTGGCCAGACAGAAGTCATTCCTCAATAAAAGGCACATGACAGCCCACTTGGAGTTTGCCAAAAGGTACTAGCTAAAGACTCTCAGACAATGAGAAACAAGATTCTCTGGTCTGATGAAACTAAGATTGAACTCTTTGCCCTGAATGCCAAGCGTCACATCTGGAGGAAACCTGGCACCATCCCTACGGTGAAGCATGGCCTTGGCAGCATCATGTTTTTCAGCGGCAGGGACTGGGAGAATAGTCAGGATTGAGGCAAAGATGAACGGAGCAAAGTACAGAGAGATCCTTGACAAAAACCCGCTCCAGAGCGCTCAGGACTTCCGACTGGGGGCGAAGGTTCACCTGCCACCAGGACAATGACATTAAGCACAGAGCCAAAATAACGAAGGAGTGGCTTCGGGACGAGTCTCTGAATGTCCTTGAGTGGCCTAGCTAGATCCCGGACTTGAATCCGATCGAACATCTCTGGAGAGATCTGAAAACAGCTGTGCGGCAACGCTCCCCATCCAACCTGACAGAGCTTGAGAGGATCTGCAGAGAAGAATGGGAGAAACTACCCAAATACAGGTGCTCCAAACTTGTAGCGTCATACCCAAGATGACTCGAGGTTGTAATCACTGCCAAAGGTGCTTCAACAAAGTACTGAGTAAAGGGTCTGAATAGTATGTACATTTTCTATTTATGTTTTTTACATTTTTAATACATTTGCAAACATTTCTAAAAACCTGTTTTTGATGTGTCATTATGGGGTGTTGTGTGCAAATGTATGTGTAATTTTTTAAATAATTATTCTTTTAATAAGGCTGTAACATAACAACATGTGAAGAGTCAATGTGTCGTAATACTTTCTGAATGCACTATAGTGCACTACCTTGGACCCAGGGCCTAAAATGAGGAATAAGGTGCCATTTTGGACACAAAACCACCCATTCTCGCTGCTATAGTCTGATGTCATCAATCTGTGGTGGCAACAGTGAGGAACCCTGGGTACTCTGCATGAGATATGACAAATAATAACACAGTGTTCTGATCTCATAGACCTATTCCCTCTATTAATATTGATCCAACCAAATAGCATCCATTCACTACTGTTGAACAGGGCCCATAGGGAATCGGGTGCCATTGAACAGGGCCCATAGGGAATCGGGTGCCATTGAACAGGGCCCATAGAGAATGGGGTGTCATTAAACAGGGCCCATAGGTAATCGGTGCCGTGGAACAGGGCCCAGAGGGAATCGGGTGTCATTAAACAGGGCCCATAGGGCATCGGGTGCCATTTAACAGGGCCCATAGGGAATCGGGTGCCATTGTACAGGGCCCATAGGGTATCGGCTGCCATTCAACAGGGCCCATAGAGGATTGGGTGTCATTAAACAGGGCCCATAGGGAATCGGGTGCATGAACAGGGCCATAGGGAATCGGGTGCCATTCAACAGGGCCCATAGAGAAGTGGGTGTCATTAAACAGGGCCCATGGGGAATCGGGTGCCATTGAACAGGGCCCATAGGAAATCGGGGTGCCATTGGAGCAGGCCCATAGGGAATCGGGTGCCATTGAACAGGGCCCATAGGGAATCGGGTGCCAATCAACAGGGCCCATAGGGAATCGGGTGCCATTCAACAGGGCCCATAGGGAATGGGGTGCCATTGAACAGGGCCCATAGGAAATCGGGTGTCATTGAACAGGGCCAATAGGGAATCGGGTGACATTGAACAGGGCCCATAGAGAACCGGGCAGTCACTAAACAGGGCCCTAGGGAATCGGGTGTCATTGGAACAGGGCCCATAGAGAATCGGGTGTCATTAAACAGGGCCCATAGGGAATCAGTGCCGTTGAACAGGGCCCATAAGGAATCGGGTGTCATTAAACAGGGCCCATAGGGAATCGGGTGCCATTTAACAGGGCCCATAGGGAATCGGGTGCCATTGAACAGGGCCCATAGGGAATCGGGTGCCATTCAACAGGGCCCATAGGAGGATTGGGTGTCATTAAACAGGGCCCAGAATCGGGTGTCATTAAACAGGGCCCATAGGGAATCAGTGCCGTTGAACAGGGCCCATAAGGAATCGGGTGTCATTAAACAGGGCCCATAGGGAATCGGGTGTCATTAAACAGGGCCCATATGGAATCGGGTGCCATTTAACAGGGCCAATGGGAAATCGTGTGCCATTTAACAGGGCCCATAGAGAATCGGGTGTCATTAAACAGGGCCCATAGGGAATCGGTGCCGTTGAACAGGGCCCATAGGCAATCGAGTGTCATTAAACAGGGCCCATAGGCAATCGGGTGTCATTAAACAGGGCCGATAGGGAATCGGGTGTCATTGAAAAGGGCTCATAGAGAATTGTGTGTCATTAAACAGGGCCCATAGGGAATCGGGTGCCATTGAACAGGGCCCATAGAGAATTGTGTGTCATTAAACAGGGCCCATAGGGAATCGGGTGCCATTGAACAGGGCCCATAGAGAATCGTGTGTCATTAAACAGGGCCCATAGGGAATCGGGTGCCATTTGGGATGCAATCTTTATTTCCTCTGACAGTTGTACTGCTGTATTGTATTGTTCCAATCAAAACTGCAGCACATAACCTACTGAACTGTAGCACCTAATGGCACCTAACGACAATGACAACTGAAGCACCTAATGGCAATGGCAACTGAAGCACCTAACGTACTGAACTGAAGAACCTAACGTACTGAACTGAAGAACCTAACGTACTGAACTGAAGAACCTAACGTACTGAACTGAAACAGCATGAAACTCTTATACAGCTGATGTCATCCAACCCCAACTGGCTCCCTCATTCCCTTTATAGTGCAGTACTTTACTGGGCTCTGGGTAAAAAAGCAGTGCACTATTTAGGGAAAAAGTTCAAATTTATACTCAGATGTAACATACTGAACTGAATCATTTTCCTTCAGTAGGAAAGTCTGTTACAGCTGAAGTATGATTCAAACACAACTGGCTCCCAGAACTCCTCTCCCTGCCAGACCTCCTTTCTCTGCCATCCACTTAACTGTGGTCAGCTGGGGGAGAATCAGAGGAAGATTATTACATTTTTAACGTGGGGCCGATTAAGAGTGAGGACTTGTTAGCATTTCCAGCTAGCTTCTGCTCTGCTCCACACATGGTGTATGATATGTCAGATGTGGTAACAATGTAGCTACACCACATAAATCACTTGTTTAATATTTGATTTCCATTGGATCTGACACTGACTCATTCAGAGGGATGAAACTCTCTCTACCCACAACCTGCCCCTTTTTATTTATTTTTATTTGACTTTTATTTAACTAGGCAAGTCAGTTAAGAACAAATTCTTATTTTCAATGACGGCCTAGGAACTGTGGGTTAATTGCCTGTTCAGGGGCAGAAGGACAGATTTGTACCTTGTCAGCTCGGGGGTTTGAACTTGCAACCTTCCGGTTACTAGTCCAACGCTCTAACCGCTAGGCTACCATGCCACCCTCCCTCCAACCAAAACCTGCTCCTCCCTCCAACCACAACCTGCCCCTCCCTCCAAACCCAACCTGCCCCTCCCTCTCCTCCAACCCGAAACCTGACACTCCCTCCAAACCCAACCTGCCCCTCCCTCCAAAACCCAACCTGCCCCTCCCTCCAACCCCAACCTGACACTCCCTCCAAACCCAACCTGCCCCTCCCTCCAAACCCAACCTGCCCTCCCTCCAACCCAAACCTGACACTCCCTCCAACCCCAAACTTACACTCCCTCCAAACCCAACCTGCCCCTCCCTCCAAACCTAACCTGCCCCTCCCTCCAACCCCAACCTGACACTCCCTCCAACCCCAACCTGACACTCCTCCAACCCCAACCTGAACCTCCCTCCAACCCCAACCTGACAGTCCCTCCAACCCCAACCTGGCCCTCCCTCCAAACCCAACATTCTGCCTCCTTCCAACAGCATCCTGCCCCTCCCTCCAACCCCATCCTGAACCTCCCATCCAACCCCAAACTTCGCCTCCTTCCAACACCAAACTGCCCAGCTCATAAAACAAACTCTCCCACCCCTTAGCCTCAACCCCATCATAATTTCAGCATATCCAGAGGGCTGAAACCCCCAACTCCTCAGCAACTCCAGCCCTTTCTCCACAACCAGAACCTGGCCCAACCACTCTTCGACCCTCAACTCCCAACCCTCTCTTCACTTATGATAGTATAATAATATATGCCATTTTTCAAAAGTGAAAGTCATGCTTGATGTCATGATCCTGGTTTTGCAAGCACCATGCTCCATGAATTAAGCAACTTCCTTTACCAAAACCTAACCCTCCCTCCACTCTGGTCCATCCACAACTTCAGAGAAGACCACGGCACCAGGAAAGACATTACTTACCTCCATGCTAGAGGTGACCAAGGCACCAGGAGAGAAATCACTTACATCCATGCTAGAGGTGACCATGGCACCAGGAGAGGAATCACTTACATCCATGCTAGAGTTGACTAAGGCACCAGGAGAGAAATCACTTACATCCATGCTAGAGATGACCAAGGCACCAGGAGTGACATCACTTACATCCATGCTAGAGGTGACCAAGGCATCACTTACCTCCATGCTAGAGGTGACCAAGGCACCAGGAGAGACATCACTTACATCCATGCTAGAGGTGACCAAGGCATCACTTACCTCCATGCTAGAGGTGACCAAGGCACCAGTAGAGACATCACTTACATCCATGTTAGAGATGACCAAGGCACCAGGAGAGACATCACTTACATCCATGCTAGAGGTGTCCAAGGCACCAGGAGAGACATCACTTATATCCATGTTAGAGATGACCAAGGCACCAGGAGAGACATCACTTTCCTCAATGCTAGAGGTGACCAAGGCATCACTTTACCTCCATGCTAGAGGTGACCACACCACCAGGAGAGGCATCACTGTCATCCATGCTAGAGGTGACCAAGGCACCAGGAGAGACATCACTTACAT
>NW_027035474.1:0-10641 GCF_034236695.1 Oncorhynchus nerka
ATGTGTCTTAACATAGTGTATCTGCGGGGTAATGTACTGTTACAATGTGTCTTAACATAGTGTATCTGCAGTGTTACTGTACTGTTACAATGTGTCTTAACATAGTGTATCTGCGGTGGTACATGTACTGTTACAATGTGTCTTAACATAGTGTATCTGCAGTGTTACTGTACTGTTACAATGTGTCTTAACATAGTGTATCTGCAGTGTTACATGTACTGTTACAATGTGTCTTAACATAGTGTATCTGCAGTGTTACTGTCCTGTTACAATGTGTCTTAACATAGTGTATCTGCAGTGTTACTGTACTGTTACAATGTGTCTTAACATAGTGTATCTGCAGTGTTACTGTACTGTTACAATGTGTCTTAACATAGTGTATCTGCAGGGTAATGTACTGTTACAATGTGTCTTAACATAGTGTATCTGCGGGGTAATGTACTGTTACAATGTGTCTTAACATAGTGTATCTGCGGGGTAATGTACTGTTACAATGTGTCTTAACATAGTGTATCTGCAGTGTTACTGTACTGTTACAATGTGTCTTAACATAGTGTATCTACGGGGTAATGTACTGTTACAATGTGTCTTAACATAGTGTATCTGCAGTGTTACTGTACTGTTACAATGTGTCTTAACATAGTGTATCTGCAGTGTTACTGTACTGTTACAATGTGTCTTAACATAGTGTATCTGCAGTGTTACTGTACTGTTACAATGTGTCTTAACATAGTGTATCTGCAGTGTTACTGTACTGTTACAATGTGTCTTAACATAGTGTATCTGCGGGGTAATGTACTGTTACAATGTGTCTTAACATAGTGTATCTGCAGTGTTACTGTACTGTTACAATGTGTCTTAACATAGTGTATCTGCGGGGTAATGTACTGTTACAATGTGTCTTAACATAGTGTATCTGCGGGGTAATGTACTGTTACAATGTGTCTTAACATAGTGTATCTGCAGTGTTACTGTACTGTTACAATGTGTCTTAACATAGTGTATCTGCAGTGTTACTGTACTGTTACAATGTGTCTTAACATAGTGTATCTGCAGTGTTACTGTACTGTTACAATGTGTCTTAACATAGTGTATCTGCGGGGTAATGTACTGTTACAATGTGTCTTAACATAGTGTATCTGCAGTGTTACTGTACTGTTACAATGTGCCTTAACATAGTGTATCTGCAGTGTTACTGTACTGTAGTACAATGTGTCTTAACATAGTGTATCTGCGGGGTAATGTACTGTTACAATATGTCTTAACATAGTGTATATGCTGGGTAATGTACTGTTACAATGTGTCTTAACATAGTGTATCTGCGGGGTAATGTACTGTTACAATGTGTCTTAACATAGTGTATCTGCGGGGTAATGTACTGTTACAATGTGTCTTAACATAGTGTATCTGCAGGGTAACTGTACTGTTACAATGTGTCTTAACATAGTGTATCTGCAGGGTAACTGTACTGTTACAATGTGTCTTAACATAGTGTATCTGCAGTGTTACTGTCCTGTTACAATGTGTCTTAACATAGTGTATCTGCAGTGTTACTGTACTGTTACAATGTGTCTTAACATAGTGTATCTGCAGTGTTACTGTACTGTTACAATGTGTCTTAACATAGTGTATCTGCAGGGTAATGTACTGTTACAATGTGTCTTAACATAGTGTATCTGCAGGGTTACTGTACTGTTACAATGTGTCTTAACATAGTGTATCTGCGGGGTAATGTACTGTTACAATGTGTCTTAACATAGTGTATCTGCAGTGTTACTGTACTGTTACAATGTGTCTTAACATAGTGTATATACGGGGTAATGTACTGTTACAATGTGTCTTAACATAGTGTATCTGCAGTGTTACTGTACTGTTACAATGTGTCTTAACATATTGTATCTGCAGTGTTACTGTACTGTTACAATGTGTCTTAACATAGTGTATCTGCAGTGTTACTGTACTGTTACAATGTGTCTTAACATAGTGTATCTGCAGTGTTACTGTACTGTTACAATGTGTCTTAACATAGTGTATCTGCAGTGTTACTGTACTGTTACAATGTGTCTTAACATAGTGTATCTGCAGTGTTACTGTACTGTTACAATGTGTCTTAACATAGTGTATCTGCAGTGTTACTTTACTGTTACAATGTGTCTTAACATAGTGTATCTGCAGTGTTACTGTACTGTTACAATGTGCCTTAACATAGTGTATCTGCAGTGTTACTGTACTGTTACAATGTGTCTTAACATAGTGTACCTGCGGGGTAATGTACGGTTACAATGTGTCTTAACATAGTGTATCTGCAGTGTTACTGTACTGTTACAATGTGCCTTAACATAGTGTATCTGCAGTGTTACTGTACTGTTACAATGTGTCTTAACATAGTGTACCTGCGGGGTAATGTACGGTTACAATATGTCTTAACATAGTGTATCTGCGGGGTAATGTACTGTTACAATGTGTCTTAACATAGTGTATCTGCGGGGTAATGTACGGTTACAATATGTCTTAACATAGTGTATATGCTGGGTAATGTACTGTTACAATGTGTCTTAACATAGTGTATCTGCGGGGTAATGTACTGTTACAATGTGTCTTAACATAGTGTATCTGCGGGGTAATGTACTGTTACAATGTGTCTTAACATAGTGTATCTGCAGGGTAATGTACTGTTACAATGTGTCTTAACATAGTGTATCTGCGGTGTTACTGTACTGTTACAATGTGTCTTAACATAGTGTATCTGCGGTGTTACTGTACTGTTACAATGTGTCTTAACATAGTGTATCTGCGCTGTAATGTACTGTTACAATGTGTCTTAACATAGTGTATCTGCGCACTAAAATAAGTCCACATCATTACACATGTCCACTGTGTGTGTGTCCACTGTGTGTGTGTGTGTGTGTGTGTGTGCGCGTGTGTGTGTGTGTGTGTGTGTGTGTGTGTGTGTGTGTGTGTGTGTGTGAGAGAGAGACACAGCCTGATGGCCTGCAGAGCTAAAGCATTCCTTCGATTCCTCAGGAGCAGAGAACCAGTGGACAGATCTTGCCTCTAGCTCTTAGACACACACACGTACATGTACACGCGCACACACTTTTAAAGCAAATTTTCTGCAATTCTACAAATTTTGCCGTGGATTATGCCGTGTTCTTATGCTATATGACTGACTAAAATATTACAACAACATTTACATTTAAGTCATTTAGCAGACGCTCTTATCCAGAGCGACTTACAAATTGGTGCATTCACCTTATGACCTCCAGTGGAACAGTAGTGCATCTAAATCTTTTCAGGGGGAGGGGGGGTGAGAGGGATTACTTTATCCTATCCTAGGTATTCCTTAAAGAGGTGGGGTTTCAGGTGTCTCCGGAAGGTGGTGATTGACTCCGCTGTCCTGGCGTCGTGAGGGAGTTTGTTCCACCATTGGGGGGCCAGAGCAGCGAACAGTTTTGACTGGGCTGAGCGGGAACTGTACTTCCTCAGTGGTAGGGAGGCGAGCAGGCCAGAGGTGGATGAAGCGCAGTGCCCTTGTTTGGGTGTAGGGCCTGATCAGAGCCTGGAGGTACTGAGGGTGCCGTTCCCCTCACAGCTCCGTGAGGCAAGCACCATGGTCTTGTAGCGGATGCGAGCTTCAACTGGAAGCCAGTGGAGGGAGCGGAGGGAGCGGGTGACGTGAGAGAACTTGGGAAGGTTGAACACCAGACGGGCTGCGGCGTTCTGGATGAGTTGTAGGGGTTTAATGGCACAGGCAGGGAGCCCAGCCAACAGCGAGGTTGCAGTAATCCAGACGGGAGATGACAAGTGCCTGGATTAGGACCTGCGCCGCTTCCTGTGTGAGGCAGGATCGCATCTCTGCGGATGTTGTAGAGCATGAACCTACAGGAACGGGCCACCGCCTTGATGTTAGTTGGAGAACGACAGGGTGTTGTCCAGGATCACGCCAAGGTTCTTAGCGCTCTGGGAGGAGGACACAATGGAGTTGTCAACCGTGATGGCGAGATCATGGAACGGGCAGTCCTTCCCCGGGAGGAAGAGCAGCTCCGTCTTGCCGAGGTTCAGCTTGAGGTGGTGATCCGTCATCCACACGGATATGTCTGCCAGACATGCAGAGATGCGATTCGCCACCTGGTCATCAGAAGGGGGAAAGGAGAAGATTAATTGTGTAATCGTCTGCATAGCAATGATAGGAGAGACCAGTGAGGTTATGACAGAGCCAAGTGACTTGGTGTATAGCGAGAATAGGAGAGGGCCTAGAACAGAGCCCTGGGGACACCAGTGGTGAGAGCACGTGGTGTGGAGACGGATTCTCGCCACGCCCACCTGGTAGGAGCGACCTGTCAGGTAGGACGCAATCCAAGCGTGGGCCGCGCCGGAGATGCCCAACTCGGGAGAGGGGGGAAGAGGAGGATCTGATGGTTCACAGTATCGAAGGCAGCCGATAGGTCTAGAAGGATGAGAGCAGAGGAGAGAGAGTTAGCTTTAGCAGTGCGGAGCGCCTCCGTGATACAGAGAAGAGCAGTCTCAGTTGAATGACTAGTCTTGAAACCTGACTGATTTGGATCAAGAAGGTCATTCTGAGAGAGATAGCGGGAGAGCTGGCCAAGGACGGCACGTTCAAGAGTTTTGGAGAGAAAAGAAAGAAGGGATACTGGTCTGTAGTTGTTGACATCGGAGGGATCGAGTGTAGGTTTTTTCAGAAGGGGTGCAACTCTCGCTTCTCTTGAAGACGGAAGGGACGTAGCCAGCGGTCAGGGATGAGTTGATGAGCGAGGTGAGGTAAGGGAGGAGGTCTCCGGAAATGGTCTGGAGAAGAGAGGAGGGGATAGGGTCAAGCGGGCAGGTTGTGAGGGCGCCGGCCGTCACAAGACGCGAGATTTCATCTGGAGAGAGAGGGGAGAAAGAGGTCAGAGCACAGGGTAGGGCAGTGTGAGCAGAACCAGCGGTGTCGCTTGACTTAGCAAACGAGGATCGGATGTCGTCGACCTTCTTTTCAAAATGGTTGACGAAGTCATCTGCAGAGAGGGGAGGAGGGGGGGGGGGAGGAGGATTCAGGAGGGAGGAGAAGGTTGCAAAGAGCTTCCTAGGGTTAGAGGCAGATGCTTGGAATTTAGAGTGGTAGAAAGTGGCTTTAGCAGCAGAGAGAGAAGAGGAAAATGTAGAGAGGAGGGAGTGAAATGCTGCTAAGTGAATATTGTTAGAAACACTGGTCAGGCAGGGCAGACTAAAGGGTTTGATGTTTTCCTCTGGTGGGGATTGTCCAGGGGATTGTAGGTGGCTGAATGGGATTGAGACATCTGGACAGAACTATTCATTGTTATGTGAAAAACGAAAGAACGTGTCCCAATCCTTCAACAGCTCAGTGAGAGAGATCTTGGCACTGAGTCACGTCGCTGTGCGTGCCTGCTGTGTGTGTGTGTGTGTTACTGGCAGATTGACGTTTATTGTCATGAGTCTTGTCCTGGAGGCAGAACTGAGCGATTTCCCCTTAGATACGCCAGCTGCAAAGTCAAAATTGGCTATATTGAAAGAATTCATGAAAACAAAATTGAGCTTTTTGGTCTTAATTTAAGGTTAGGGTTCGGCATTAGGGTGAGAAGTGCTGTTAAGATTAGGGTTAAAATCAGATTTGTATTCATTTGTGGCATGCCAGCTAGTGACCACTCTGCAGAGCTGCGTCCAGAACAAGATTCGTGTGAAAACTGGCCCGTGTGTGTGAGAGTGTGTGTGTATGCGTGTCTGTGTATGTGTGAGAGCGTGTGTGTATGCGTTTCTGTGTATGTGTGAGAGTGTGTGTGCATGCATGTGTGTGTGTGTGAGAGAGTGTGTGTGCGTGTGTGTGTGCGTGTGTGTGTGCATGCCTGTGTGTGTGTGTGTGCGTGTGTGTGTGTGTGTGTGTGTGTCCAGAATCCCGGCATCTGTGTCTCTCTGCCATATTGTATTGTTAAACAGGCTGCTGGTATGAAAACTCCTGTGGTCATATGTCTCCAAGTCACTATCTTTCTTGTTTTATGTGTCTCTCAACCTGGACTCTACTGTACGTTACCCTTTTTTTTACAAGGAAGTAAGTGGGAAAATGTAGTGCTAGTGGAAAAATGTAGTGCTAGTGGAAAAATGTAGTGCTAGTGGAAAAATGTAGTGCTAGTGGATAAATGTAGTGCTAGTGGAAAAATGTAGTGCTAGTGGAAAAATGTAGTGCTAGTGGGAAAATGTAGTGCTAGTGGAAAAAATGTAGTGCTAGTGGAGAAATGTAGTGCTAGTGGAAAAATGTAGTGCTAGTGGAAAAATGTAGTGCTAGTGGATAAATGTAGTGCTAGTGGATAAATGTAGTGCTAGTGGATAAATGTAGTGCTAGTGGAAAAATGTAGTGCTAGTGGATAAATGTAGTGCTAGTGGATAAATGTAGTGCTAGTGGATAAATGTAGTGCTAGTGGAAAAATGTAGTGCTAGTGGAAAAATGTAGGTGCTAGTGGGAAAATGTAGTGCTAGTGGGAAAATGTAGTGCTAGTGGGAAAATGTAGTGCTAGTGGAAAAATGCAGGTGATAGTGGAAAACTGTAGTGCTAGTGGAAAAATGTAGTGCTAGTGGATAAATGTAGTGCTAGTGGATAAATGTAGTGCTAGTGGATAAATGTAGTGCTAGTGGAAAAAGGTAGTGCTAGTGGAAAAATGTAGTGCTAGTGGATAAAATGTAGTGCTAGAGGAAAAATGCAGGTGCAAGTGGAAAAATGCAGTGCTAGTGGAAAAATGTAGTGCTAGTGGAAAAATGTAGTGCTAGTGGAAAAATGTAGTGCTAGTGGAAAAATGCAGGTGCTAGTGGAAAAATGTAGTGCTAGTGGAAAAATGCAGGTGCTAGTGGAAAAATGTAGTGCTAGTGGAAAAATGCAGGTGCTAGTGGAAAAATGTAGTGCTAGTGGAAAAATGTAGGTGCTAGTGGAATAATGCAGGTGCTAGTGGAAAAATGTAGTGCTAGTGGAAAAATGTAGTGCTAGTGGAAAAATGCAGGTGCTAGTGGAAAACTGTAGTGCTAGTGGATAAATGTAGTGCTAGTGGAAAAATGTAGTGCTAGTGGATAAAGGTAGTGCTAGTGGAAAAATGTAGTGCTAGTGGATAAAATGTAGTGCTAGAGTGAAAATGTAGTGCTAGTGGAAAAATGTAGTGCTAGTGGATCAATGTAGTGCTAGTGGATAAAATGTAGTGCTAGTGGAAAAATGCAGGTGCAAGTGGAAAAATGCAGTGCTAGTGGAAAAAATGTAGTGCTAGTGGAAAAATGTAGTGCTAGTGGGAAAATGCAGGTGCAAGTGGAAAAATGCAGGTGCTAGTGGATAAATGTAGTGCTAGTGGAAAAATGTAGTGCTAGTGGAAAAATGTAGTGCTAGTGGATAAATGTAGTGCTAGTGGAAAAATTTAGTGCTAGTGGAAAAATTTAGTGCTAGTGGAAAAATGTAGGTGCTAGTGGAATAATGCAGGTGCTAGTGGAAAAATGTAGTGCTAGTGGGAAAATGTAGTGCTAGTGGGAAAATGTAGTGCTAGTGGATAAATGTAGTGCTAGTGGATAAATGTAGTGCTAGTGGATAAAATGTAGTGCTAGTGGATAAATGTAGTGCTAGTGGATAAAATGTAGTGCTAGTGGATAAAATGTAGTGCTAGTGGAAAAATGTAGTGCTAGTGGATAAATGTAGGGCTAGTGGAAAAATGTAGTGCTAGTGGAAAAATGTAGTGCTAGTGGATAAATGTAGTGCTAGTGGAAAAATGTAGTGCTAGTGGAAAAATGTAGTGCTAGTGGATAAATGTAGTGCTAGTGGAAAAATGTAGTGCTAGTGGAAAAATGCAGGTGCAAGTGGAAAAATGCAGTGCTAGTGGAAAAATGTAGTGCTAGTGGAAAAATGTAGTGCTAGTGGGAAAATGCAGGTGCAAGTGGAAAAATGCAGGTGCTAGTGGAAAAATGTAGTGCTAGTGGAAAAATGTAGTGCTAGTGGAAAAATGCAGGTGCTAGTGGAAAAATGTAGTGCTAGTGGTGCAGGTGATGGAAAAAATGTAGCTAGTGGAAAAATGTAGTGCTAGTGGATAAATGTAGTGCTAGTGGAAAAATGTAGTGCTAAAGTGGATGGAAAAATGTAGTGCTAGTGGAAAAATGTAGTGCTAGTGGATAAATGTAGTGCTAGTGGAAAAATGTAGTGCTAGTGGATAAATGTAGTGCTAGTGGATAAAATGTAGTGCTAGTGGATAAATGTAGTGCTAGTGGATAAATGTAGTGCTAGTGGATAAATGTAGTGCTAGTGGATAAATGTAGTGCTAGTGGAAAAATGTAGTGCTAGTGGAAAAATGCAGGTGCTAGTGGAAAAATGCAGTGCTAGTGGAAAAATGTAGTGCTAGTGGAAAAATGTAGTGCAAGTGGGAAAATGCAGGTGCAAGTGGAAAAATGCAGGTGCTAGTGGAAAAATGTAGTGCTAGTGGAAAAATGTAGTGCTAGTGGAAAAATGTAGTGCTAGTGGAAAAATGCAGGTGCTAGTGGAAAAATGTAGTGCTAGTGGAAAAATGCAGGTGCTAGTGGAAAAATGTAGTGCTAGTGGAAAAATGTAGGTGCTAGTGGAAAAATGTAGGTGCTAGTGGAATAATGCAGGTGCTAGTGGAAAAATGTAGTGCTAGTGGGAAAATGTAGTGCTAGTGGAAAAATGTAGTGCTAGTGGATAAATGTAGTGCTAGTGGGAAAATGTAGTGCTAGTGGATAAATGTAGTGCTAGTGGGAAAATGTAGTGCTAGTGGGAAAATGTAGTGCTAGTGAAAAAATGTAGTGCTAGTGGAAAAAATGTAGTGCTAGTGGAAAAATGTAGTGCTAGTGGGAAAATGTAGTGCTAGTGGGAAAATGTAGTGCTAGTGGGAAAATGTAGTACTAGTGGAAAAATGTAGTGCTAGTGGAAAAATTTAGTGCTAGTGGAAAAATGCAGGTGCTAGTGGAAAAATGTAGTGCTAGTGGAAAAATGCAGGTGCTAGTGGAAAAATGTAGTGCTAGTGGAAAAATGTAGGTGCTAGTGGAAAAATGCAGGTGCTCGTGGAAAACTGTAGTGCTAGTGGAAAAATGTAGTGCTAGTGGGAAAATGTAGTGCTAGTGGAAAAATGTAGTGCTAGTGGAAAAATGTAGTGCTAGTGGAAAAATGTAGTGCTAGTGGATAAATGTAGTGCTAGTGGATCAATGTAGTGCTAGTGGATAAATGTAGTGCTAGTGGATAAATGTAGTGCTAGTGGAAAAATGTAGTGCTAGTGGAAAAAGGTAGTGCTAGTGGAAAAATGTAGTGCTAGTGGATAAAATGTAGTGCTAGAGGAAAAATGCAGGTGCAAGTGGAAAAATGCAGTGCTAGTGGAAAAATGTAGTGCTAGTGGAAAAATGTAGTGCTAGTGGAAAAATGTAGTGCTAGTGGAAAAATGCAGGTGCTAGTGGAAAAATGTAGTGCTAGTGGAAAAATGCAGGTGCTAGTGGAAAAATGTAGTGCTAGTGGAAAAATGCAGGTGCTAGTGGAAAAATGTAGTGCTAGTGGAAAAATGTAGGTGCTAGTGGAATAATGCAGGTGCTAGTGGAAAAATGTAGTGCTAGTGGAAAAATGTAGTGCTAGTGGAAAAATGCAGGTGCTAGTGGAAAACTGTAGTGCTAGTGGATAAATGTAGTGCTAGTGGAAAAATGTAGTGCTAGTGGATAAAGGTAGTGCTAGTGGAAAAATGTAGTGCTAGTGGATAAAATGTAGTGCTAGAGTGAAAATGTAGTGCTAGTGGAAAAATGTAGTGCTAGTGGATCAATGTAGTGCTAGTGGATAAAATGTAGTGCTAGTGGAAAAATGCAGGTGCAAGTGGAAAAATGCAGTGCTAGTGGAAAAAATGTAGTGCTAGTGGAAAAATGTAGTGCTAGTGGGAAAATGCAGGTGCAAGTGGAAAAATGCAGGTGCTAGTGGATAAATGTAGTGCTAGTGGAAAAATGTAGTGCTAGTGGAAAAATGTAGTGCTAGTGGATAAATGTAGTGCTAGTGGAAAAATTTAGTGCTAGTGGAAAATTTAGTGCTAGTGGAAAAATGTAGGTAGCAGTGGAATAATGCAGGTGCTAGTGGAAAAATGTAGTGCTAGTGGGAAAATGTAGTGCTAGTGGGAAAATGTAGTGCTAGTGGATAAATGTAGTTGCTAGTGGATAAATGTAGTGCTAGTGGATAAAATGTAGTGCTAGTGGATAAATGTAGTGCTAGTGGATAAAATGTAGTGCTAGTGGATAAAATGTAGTGCTAGTGGAAAAATGTAGTGCTAGTGGAAAAATGTAGTGCTAGTGGATAAATGTAGTGCTAGTGGGAAAATGTAGTGCTAGTGGATAAATGTAAGTGCTAGTGGGAAAATGTAGTGCTAGTGGAAAATGTAGTGCTAGTGGAAAAATGTAGTGATAGTGAAAAATGTAGTGCTAGTGGAAAAATGTAGTGCTAGTGGGAAAATGTAGTGCTAGTGGAAAATAGTAGTGCTAGTGGGAAAATGTAGGTACTAGTGGAAAATGTAGTGCTAGTGGAAAATTTAGTGCTAGTGGAAAAATGCAGGTGCTAGTGGAAAAATGTAGTGCTAGTGGAAAATGCAGGTGCTAGTGGAAAAATGTAGTGCTAGTGGAAAAATGTAG
>NW_027035475.1:0-2500 GCF_034236695.1 Oncorhynchus nerka
CTCTAGGTTCCACTACCATCTGGGCTCCACTACCCTCTGGGCTTGATGGAGCTCCACTACTCTCTGGGTTCCACTACCCTCTGGGCTCCACTACCCTCTGGGCTCCACTACCCCCTGGGCTCCACTACCCTCTGGGCTCCACTACCATCTGGGCTCCACTACCCTCTGGGCTTGATGGATCTCCACTACCCTCTGGGCTCCACTATCCTCTGGGCTTGATGTTTCTCCACTACCCTCTGGGCTCCACTACCCTCTGGGCTCCACTATCCCCTGGGTTCCACTGCCCTTTGGGCTCCACTACCCTCTGGGCTTGATGTACACAGCTGGTGATACACTCCTGTCCCCCTGGTGACCGGTTCCTACCTATAACATTCTCCATTCAGGTTGGAAATGCTTCGATTTCCTCCTTAAGTAGTTTTAATGTTGAGAAGGTGAGGGAAAAAATGGAAAATATACATACTTTCAAAAAGTAAAACATGATTTTCCAGCACCATGCTAATGGTTAATGCCTAGGAATGTTACTTCCTGATGTTGTGTTTAGCCACCATGCTAATGGTTAATGCCTAGGAATGTTACTTCCTGATGTTGTGTTTAGCCACCATGCTAATGGTTAATGCCTAGGAATGTTACTTCCTGATGTTGTGTTTAGCCACCATGCTAATGGTTAATGTCTAGGAATGTTACTTCCTGATGTTGTGTTTAGCCACCATGCTAATGGTTAATGCCTAGGAATGTTACTTCCTGATGTTGTGTTTAGCCACCATGCTAATGGTTAATGCCTAGGAATGTTACTTCCTGATGTTGTGTTTAGCTACCATGCTAATGGTTAATGTCTAGGAATGTTACTTCCTGATGTTGTGTTTAGCCACCATGCTAATGGTTAATGCCTAGGAATGTTACTTCCTGATGTTGTGTTTAGCCACCATGCTAATGGTTAATGCCTAGGAATGTTACTTCCTGGTGTTGTGTTTAGCCACCATGCTAATGGTTAATGCCTAGGAATGTTACTTCCTGATGTTGTGTTTAGCCACCATGCTAATGGTTAATGCCTAGGAATGTTACTTCCTGATGTTGTGTTTAGCCACCATGCTAATGGTTAATGTTACTTCCTAGTTTAGAATGTTACTTCCTGATGTTGTGTTTAGCCACCATGCTAATGGTTAATGCCTAGGAATGTTACTTCCTGGTGTTGTGTTTAGCCACCATGCTAATGGTTAATGCCTAGGAATCTTACTTCCTGATGTTGTGTTTAGCCACCATGCTAATGGTTAATGTCTAGGAATGTTACTTCCTGATGTTGTGTTTAGCCACCATGCTAGTGGTTAATGCCAAGGAATGTTACTTCCTGATGTTGTGTTCAGCCACAATGCTAATGGTTAATGCCTAGGAATGTTACTTCCTGATGTTGTGTTTAGCTACCATGCTAATGGTTAATGTCTAGGAATGTTACTTCCTGATGTTGTGTTTAGCCACCATGCTAATGGTTAATGTCTAGGAAATGTTACATGCTAATGGTTTCCTGATGTTGTGTTTAGCCACCATGCTAATGGTTAATGTCTAGGAATGTTACTTCCTGATGTTGTGTTTAGCTACCATGCTAATGGTTAATGCCTAGGAATGTTACTTCCTGATGTTGTGTTTAGCCACCATGCTAATGGTTAATGTCTAGGAATGTTACTTCCTGATGTTGTGTTTAGCCACCATGCTAATGGTTAATGCCTAGGACTGTTACTTCCTGATATTGTGTTTAGCCACCATGCTAATGGTTAATGTCTAGGAATGTTACTTCCTGGTGTTGTGTTTAGCCACCATGCTAATGGTTAATGTCTAGGAATGTTACTTCCTGATGTTGTGTTTAGCCACCATGCTAATGGTTAATGTTAATGCCTATGTTGTGTTTAGCCACCATGCTAATGGTTAATGCCTAGGAATGTTACTTCCTGATGTTGTGTTTAGCCACCATGCTAATGGTTAATGCCTAGGAATGTTACTTCCTGATGTTGTGTTTAGCCACCATGCTAATGGTTAATGCCTAGGAATGTTACTTCCTGATGTTGTGTTTAGCCACCATGCTAATGGTTAATGTCTAGGAATGTTATGCTAATGGTTTCCTAGGAATGATGTTGTGTTTAGCCACCATGCTAATGGTTAATGCCTAGGAATGTTACTTCCTGATGTTGTGTTTAGCCACCATGCTAATGGTTAATGCCTAGGAATGTTACTTCCTGATGTTGTGTTTAGCCACCATGCTAATGGTTAATGCCTAGGAATGTTACTTCCTGATATTGTGTTTAGCCACCATGCTAATGGTTAATGCCTAGGAATGTTACTTCCTGGTGTTGTGTTTAGCCACCATGCTAATGGTTAATGCCTAGGAATGTTACTTCCTGATGTTGTGTTTAGCCACCATGCTAATGGTTAATGCCTAGGAATGTTACTTCCTGATGTTGTGTTTAGCCACCATGCTAATGGTTAATGCCTAGGAATGTTACTTCCTGAT
>NW_027035476.1:0-10650 GCF_034236695.1 Oncorhynchus nerka
TCTAACCACTAGGCTACCCTGCCTCCTCACACTCTAACCACTAGGCTACCCTGCCGCCTCTACACTCTAACCACTAGGCTACCCTGCCACCTCTACACTCTAACCACTAGGCTACCCTGCCTCCTCTACACTCTAACCACTAGGCTACCCTGCCGCCTCTACACTCTAACCACTAGGCTACTCCTGCCGCTCTACACTCTAACCACTAGGCTACCCTGCCGCCTACACTCTAACCACTAGGCTACCCTGCCACCTCTACACTCTAACCACTAGGCTACCCTGCCACCTCTACACTCTAACCACTAGGCTACCCTGCCGCCTCTACACTCTAACCACTAGGCTACCCCTGCCACCTCTACACTCTAACCACTAGGCTACCCTGCCGCCTCTACACTCTAACCACTAGGCTACCCTGCCGCCTCTACACTCTAACCACTAGGCTACCCTGCCGCCTCTACACTCTAACCACTAGGCTACCCTGCCGCCTCTACACTCTAACCACTAGGCTACCCTGCCGCCTCTACACTCTAACCACTAGGCTACCCTGCCGCCCTACACTCTAACCACTAGGCTACCCTGCCGCCTCTACACTCTAACCACTAGGCTACCCTGCCGCCTCTACACTCTAACCACTAGGCTACCCTGCCTGCCTCTACACTCTAACCACTAGGCGTACCCTGCCGCCTCTACACTCTAACCACTAGGCTACCCTGCCACCTCTACACTCTAACCACTAGGCTACCCTGCCACCTCTACACTCTAACCACTAGGCTACCCTGCCACCTCTACACTCTAACCACTAGGCTACCCTGCCACCTCTACACTCTAACCACTAGGCTACCCTGCCGCCTCTACACTCTAACCACTAGGCTACCCCTGCCACCTCTACACTCTAACCACTAGGCTACCCTGCCACCTCTACACTCTAACCACTAGGCCACCCTGCCACCTCTACACTCTAACCACTAGGCTACCCTGCCGCCTCTACACTCTAACCACTAGGCTACCTGCCTCCTCTACACTCTAACCACTAGGCTACCCTGCCGCCTCTGCACTCTAACCACTAGGCTACCCTGCCGCCTCTACACTCTAACCACTAGGCTACCCTGCCGCCTCTACACTCTAACCACTAGGCTACCCTGCCGCTCTACACTCTAACCACTAGGCTACCCTGCCGCCTACACTCTAACCACTAGGCTACCCTGCCGCCTCTACACTCTAACCACTAGGCTACCCTGCCGCCCTACACTTTAACCACTAGGCTACCCTGCCACCTCTACACTCTAACCACTAGGCTACCCTGCCGCCTACACTCTAACCACTAGGCTACCCTGCCGCCTCTACACTCTAACCACTAGGCTACCCTGCCGCCTCTACACTCTAACCACTAGGCTACCCTGCCGCCTCACACTCTAACCACTAGGCTACCCTGCCGCCTCTACACTCTAACCACTAGGCTACCCTGCCACCTCTACACTCTAACCACTAGGCTACCCTGCCTCCTCTACGCTCTAACCATGCAATACCTACCCTGCCGCCTTACACTCTAACCTCACTAGGCTACGCTGCCGCCACATTTTAACCACTAGGCTACGCTGCCGCCATGACTTTAACCACTAGGCTACCTGCCGCCTCTACACTTCCAACCACTCAGGCTACCCTGCCGTCTCTACACTCTAACCACTAGGCTAGCTACCCTGCCGCCTACACTCTAACCACTAGGCTACTTGCCGTCTCTACACTCTAACTACTAGGCTACCCTGCCGCCTCTACACTCTAACCACCAGGCTACCCTGCCGCCTCTACACTCTAACCACTAGGCTACCCTGCCGCCTCTACACTCTAACCACTAGGCTACCCTGCCGCCTCTACACTCTAACCACTAGGCTACCCTGCCGTATGAGACAATGAGTAAACATTGGGACCTTGGACACTAGTCAGCTACCTTTGACCACTTGGTCTACTTCTCTGCTATTCCAAATCTAAAATCAGAACAGCACATCTACTACCAATCACTACTGTTATTTAAGTAAAGACATGTTAAAGTTCTTCTACTACCACAAAAATACTAGTTAAAGCCCCACCAATTTTTTTCGTGGAAAAATACCATCTAGTTTTCTTTTAATATCTAGAAAAAAGACACCGGTGGTGAAAGTGGGTTAAACCTCAGTCTGTTATTTTATAATTGGAACATTGCAACAGTCTATTCTGAACGGAGGCTAATGAAACTGTGTTACTCTGTTGGCAGTGCTCTGTCTGCACTACACAGCAGACTGCAGCTCAAGGCCTCTGGTCGTCCTGTCTCACCTAATGCTTTCTCGTCAAAATTGTATCGTGTGTACGGTGGCCCACTGCAAGATTTGAATGAGTGACGGTCCCTGTCACGGAGACTGTCTCTGCCTGTCTTTACTGTGACAACAGACTGGGGATGCCTTCCAAATGGCTCCCTGTATAGTGCAGTGCTTTAGACCAGAGACCAGAGGGTTACAGGGTGCCATTTGGGACACAACCTGCCTGTCACTCAGAATGCTGACAGGGGAAGTTAGAAAACCCTTCAGTGGAAGCAGATGTCTCTGGAATCTGAACTTTCATGAAGTTAGAGAGAGAGAGACGTATTTTTGGGGGTCCCATTCTTCTTCTTTTTATAGCTTCTCTAATTGCCCCCAACCCTCCTACACTCTTAGACAAAAAGGGTTCCAAAAGGGTTCCAAAAGGGTTCAAAAAGGGTTCCAAAAGGGTTCCAAAAGGGTTCTTCGACTGTCCCCGTTGGAAAACCCTTTTACGTTCCAGGTAGAACCCTTTTCGGTTACATGTAGAACCCTCTGGTGAAAGTCAAAATGATTAAATAGTTTCAAAATGGTGAATGCCTCCGCTCAGATTGCAAGGTGGCCTTTGTCTCCTGTTGTAACGATGTACGCTGAGAGGCGGAAAGCAAGTTCACGGAGTGAATATATTTAATTAATAATATGTATTAATAAATGGACATGACAGGCTGTAGTCAATACCATAGACTATCATCTACACTTCCACAGGACAGACTATAGTCAATACCATAGACTACCATCTACACTTTCACAGGACAGGCTGTAGTCAATACCATAGACTACCATCTACACTTCCACAGGACTGGCTATAGTCAATACCATAGACTACCATCTACACTTCCACAGGACTGGCTATATGTCAATGCCATACGACTACCATCTACACTTCCACAGGACAGGCTGTAGTCAATACCATAGACTACCATCTACACTTCCACAGGACTGGCTATAGTCAATACCATAGACTACCATCTACACTTCCACAGGACTGGCTATAGTCAATACCATAGACTACCATCTACACTTCCACAGGACAGGCTATAGTCAATACCATAGACTACCATCTACACTTCCACAGGACTGGCTATAGTCAATACCATAGACTACCATCTACACTTCCACAGGACTGGCTATAGTCAATACCATAGACTACCATCTACACTTCCACAGGACTGGCTATAGTCAATACCATAGACTATCATCTACACTTCCACAGGACAGGCTGTAGTCAATACCATAGACTATCATCTACACTTCCACAGGACTGGCTATAGTCAATACCATAGACTACCATCTACACTTCCACAGGACAGGCTGTAGTCAATACCATAGACTATCATCTACACTTCCACAGGACTGGCTATAGTCAATACCATAGACTACCATCTACACTTCCACAGGACAGGCTGTAGTCAATACCATAGACTACCATCTACACTTCCACAGGACTGGCTATAGGCAATACAATAGACTACCATCTACACTTCCACAGGACTGGCTATAGGCAATACAATAGACTACCATCTACACTTCCACAGGACTGGCTATAGGCAATACAATAGACTACCATCTACACTTCCACAGGACTGGCTATAGTCAATACCATCAGACTACCATCTACACTTCCACAGGACAGGCTATAGTCAATACCATAGACTACCATCTACACTTCCACAGGACTGGCTATAGACAATACAATAGACTACCATCTACACTTCCACAGGACTGGCTATAGGCAATACAATAGACTACCATCTACACTTCCACAGGACTGGCTATAGTCAATACCATAGACTACCATCTACTATTCCACAGGACAGGCTATAGTCAATACCATAGACTACCATCTACACTTCCACAGGACAGGCTATAGTCAATACCATAGACTACCATCTACACTTCCACAGGACTGGCTATAGTCAATACCATAGACTACCATCTACACTTCCACAGGACAGGCTGTAGTCAATACCATAGACTACCATCTACACTTCCACAGGACTGGCTATAGGCAATACCATAGACTACCATCTACACTTCCACAGGACAGGCTGTAGTCAATACCATAGACTATCATCTACACTTCCACAGGACTGGCTATAGTCACATACCATAGACTACCATCTACACTTCCACAGGACAGGCTGTAGTCAATACCATAGACTATCATCTACACTTCCACAGGACTGGCTATAGGCAATACCATAGACTATCATCTCACACTTCCACAGGACTGGCTATAGGCAATACAATAGACTACCATCTACACTTCCACAGGACTGGCTATAGGCAATACCATAGACTACCATCTATACTTCCACAGGACAGGCTGTAGTCAATACCATAGACTACCATCTACACTTCCACAGGACTGCGCTATAGGCAATACCATAGACTATCATCTACACTTCCACAGGACTGAACTATAGTCAATACCATAGACTACCATCTACACTTCCACAGGACTGGCTATAGGCAATACCAATAGACTACCATCTACACTTCCACAGGACTGGCTATAGGCAATACAATAGACTACCTTCTACACTTCCACAGGACTGGCTATAGTCAATACCATAGACTATCATCTACACTTCCACAGGACTGGCTATAGGCAATACCATAGACTACCATCTACACTTCCACAGGACTGGCTATAGTCAATACCATATAGACCACATATGTCAGGAGTCAAGGCCCACGCCACATCCGCCCGCAAGAAGGTTTTTTACGGCCCCTGGGATGATCTGATTTATTATTAGAACCGCCCGCAGCAAGCCGGCAGCCCGCAGATCTTTACACGCACCAATACTACATTTCCCACAATGCAAAAGGTGACGCACCGAGCAGTAGGCTGCTTCATTTCAATATTTATTGGCACAGCAGTCGTCAGCATCACAGTAAAATTAACTTTCAGATACCCATCAAAAATGGCAAAACGGAAGGTGGATACTGAGAACCGGGGTTTCAAACAAGGTGGGAGTCGGAGTATATGTTCACGAAGGTAGCTGGAAAACCTGTGTGTCTTCTGTGTGGAGAAAGTGTGGCGGTACTGAAAGAGTATAATCTGAGACGACATTATGAAACGAAACACGCGGACAAAAACAAGAATATGGACATGGAACAAAGGCTACAAAAGGCAGAGGAATTAAAACGAGGCCTCAAATCTCGACAGGCTCTGTTCAAAAAAAGCCAAATCACAAGGCCAGGCTGCTGTCAAGGCCAGTTTTATTTTGGCAGAAGAGATCGCTAAATCAGCCCGCCATTTACGGAGGGGGATTTCATCAAAAACTGCATGATTAAAGTTTGTGACGAAGTTTGCCCAGAAAAAGGCAACTCTTTTTAAATGAGTCTGAGCAGAAACACCATTGCCAGAGAGTAGACCAGTTGTCCATCAATCTAAAAGAGCAGCTTGTGAAAAAGGGAAAAGATTTTATTGCATATTCCTTGGCTGGATGAGAACCGACATTTCTGACATTGCCCAGTTGTCAATTTTCATCCGCGGAGGGACTCAACCTAAGCGTGACAGAGGAGTTTTTGGCTTTACGTCCTATGCATGGCACAACCACGTGGGCATGATTTGTGTGAAGAGGTGTCAAGATGTGTAAATGAGATGGAGCTGCCTTGGGAAAACTCGTGGGTTTGACAAACCGATTTGAGCATATGTGTGTGGACACAGGAGCGGATGGCGAAGATACGGGAAAAGATGCAAGAGGAAAACGCGACAGGTGAGCTGACAGCTTATCATTGTATCATACACCAGGAAGCGCCAGCGGTAAAGCCTTGAAAATGGAGCATGTAATGAGCATCATCACGCGCACAGTTAACTTTATCAGAGCCAAAGGTTTGAATCACCGCCAGTTCAAGGCATTTCTGACGGAGTTAGAAACGGAGCATGGTGATTTGCCTTATCACACAGAGGTGCGAATGGCTAAGCCAGGGAAAGGTGCTTCAAAGATGTTTCGAGCTTCGTGGAGGAGATTTGTCTGTTCTGGACAGCAAAGGGAAAGACACAACACAACTCCGAGACGAAATGTTTCTGTGTGAAATGGCTTTTCTGTGTGACATTACGAGTCATCTGAATGCAATAAACTTGCAGCTGCAGGGTCGGGATCGTGTCATCTCTGATATGTACAGTACAGTGAAGGCATTTAAAACCAAACTGACTCTGTGGAGACGCAGATGCGGAAAGAAAATTTGAGCCACTTTCCCAGCTGCCAGACCATGAAAGAGAAGCTCTCTACCAGTGCGTTCCCGAGCACACAGTTGGCTGATAAAATAGGTATGCTTGCCGCTGACTTTCGACGATTTGCTGACTTTGAAGCACAAAAGCAGGTTGAACTGCTCTGCAACCCATTTGCTGTTGACGGGAAAGCTCACCACCAAACCTCCAAATGGAGTTGATTGACCTGTAATGCAATGATGCACTGAGGGCAAAATATGCAGTGGGTGCTGCGGAGTTCGCCCGTTCCTCCCCGGCACAATGCCCCAGCTGCGCATCCAGGCTGCTCAAACGTTGTCTATGTTTGGCAGCACATACCTGTGTGAACAACTGTTTTCTTTGATGAACCTGAACAAAACATCACACAGAAGTCGACTTACTGCTGAACACCTCCACTCAATTCTGAGGATTTCTTCAGCTCAGAGCCTTACCCCGAACATTGATGAACTTGTGGAAAAGATGGGACACCACCAAGTATCACCTCAACCTCAAACAAGTGAACATTACTGTGCAATCACATATTTAGAGTTTTTACTCAGTTCAAGTTTAAAAGTTAAAATTTAATATTTGTTTTCACTGCATGTTACTTCTCCTTAAACAAAGTGTTGTTTTTGATTAATAGATTTTTGCACTTTTTTTTTTGTATTTCAATCCAATTATATTTTAAAAATATTTCAGTTGAGTGGATGATAGAAAATTGCTATTATTGTTTTTTTCTTTTGAAGTAAATTTAGCCCACTTTTGCTAAATAGAAAATATAGTCTACTGATGGTGCCTTGAATACCGGTTTCTTTCATTTAATGTTCATGTTATGGGGATATTTATATAAAGGAAATTTGTCTTTTGTGTCTGTTGAAAATTAAAGATTACTGACAGAGCCATAAGAAAATATTGCTTTATTTATCTGATCATATTGTAATATATTTGTTAGGTTTTCAGTAGGTTCAATTAGGTTCACTAGACTATATGCGTCATTTAAAAATTTTTCAATGAACATTCGAACAGTCCGGCCCTCGCCTTGTAGCTGATTTTTTTTTATTTGGCCCTCCGTCCATTTGACTTTGACACCCCTGGGACTGGCTATAGTCAATACCATAGACTATTCTCTACACTTCCACAGGACTGGCTATAGTCAATACCATAGACTACCATCTACACTTCCACAGGACTGGCTATAGGCAATACCATAGACTACCATCTACACTTCCACAGGACAGGCTGTAGTCAATACCATAGACTATCATCTACACTTCCACAGGACTGGCTGTAGGCAATACCATAGACTATCATCTACACTTCCACAGGACTGGCTATAGGCAATACCATAGACTACCATCTACACTTCCACAGGACTAGGCTATAGGCAATACAATAGACTACCATCTACACTTCCACAGGACAGGCTGTAGTCAATACAATAGACTACCATCTACACTTCCACAGGACAGGCTGTAGTCAATACCATAGACTACCATCTACACTTCCACAGGACTGGCTATAGTCAATACAATAGACTACCATCTACACTTTGACTGGACTGGCTGTAGTCAATACCATGGCATGTAGGATCATTATTTATGGACCTTTACATAGACTTATTTATTTTCTTAGCAGAATAGCTCGTGTTTGTTGTTTTTAACAAATCAATTGAATTGGCTTTTTGGTTAATGGCCTTTGTGGCCTAGCAGATGGCCTTGGTTTCCTGGCTATTCAATTCACTTTTGCTCGTAGTTTATCACAATTAATCCCAGAGGTACATATGATCACAAAGGAGTATATACATACAAATAGGTCCAAGTTAAATCCTAGGCAACAGTAAAAAAAGATTACTTTGGAAACTGTTGGAATACCCGTCCATAGTACCAGGATGCTCAGTGACCATAGTACCAGGATGCTCAGTGACCATAGTACCAGGACGCTCAGTGACCATAGTACCAGGACACTCAGTGACCATAGTACCAGGACACTCAGTGACCATAGTACCAGGATGCTCAGTGACCATAGTACCAGGATGCTCAGTGACCATAGTACCAGGATGCTCAGTGACCATAGTACCAGGATGCTCATTGACCATAGTACCAGGACACTCAGTGACCATAGTACCAGGACACTCAGTGACCATAGTACCAGGATGCTCAGTGACCATAGTACCAGGATGCTCAGTGACCATAGTACCAGGATGCTCAGTGACCATAGTACCAGGATGCTCAGTGACCATAGTACCAGGATGCTCAGTGACCATAGTACCAGGACGCTCAGTGACCATAGTACCAGGATGCTCAGTGACCATAGTACCAGGATGCTCAGTGACCATAGTACCAGGACACTCAGTGACCATAGTACCAGGACGCTCAGTGACCATAGTACCAGGATGCTCAGTGACCATAGTACCAGGATGCTCAGTGACCATAGTACCAGGATGCTCAGTGACCATAGTACCAGGATGCTCAGTGACCATAGTACCAGGACGCTCAGTGACCATAGTACCAGGACACTCAGTGACCATAGTACCAGGACGCTCAGTGACCATAGTACCAGGATGCTCAGTGACCATAGTACCAGGACGCTCAGTGACCATAGTACCAGGACGCTCAGTGACCATAGATATTGTTACAGTGACCCTTTTTTTTTTAAACGACGTGTGTACCTCTAATCATTTGATATCAATGAGATGGGCACATGACATAGTAACAGACGATCTAATGTATATATGTACAAAATGACCAGGTGGAGACCTGGATGGCAGGACAAATCACGTAAGAAATGGTCCCATATCAAACTCTTGGTTCAGACCTTCAGGACTAATGGTGAATCCAATACAATTCTCTCCTCAGTTATATATGATCAATATCTCCTCCTCTCCTGTGAGTCTGAACATGTTCCATACCAATGTATCTCAGAGAGCTGATGTTGTGACGAGCCTCCATGAAATGCTCAGCAAACAGGGTTTCTCTGGTCAGAGGTCCTGATGTTACTGCTGTGTTCTGTTATATCCTTGTTTCTCTGGTCAAGGGTCCTGATATTACTGCTGTGATTTGTTATCAGAGCTCGTTTCATTGTTCCTACACAGCATAGACCACAAATACACTTGATCAGGTATATCACGTTGTTTGTAGAACACGTAATGATACCCTTAGTCTTAATGGCCTTCCCCGTGATGGGGGCCTTCCCGTGATGGGGGTCTTCCCGTGATAGGGGCCTTCCCTGTGATAGGGGCCTTCCCGTGATAGGGGCCTTCCGTGATGGGGGTCTTCCCGTGATAGGGGCCTTCCCCGTGATGGGGGCCTTCCCGTGATAGGGGACTTCCCGTGATAGGGGATCTTCCCCGTGATAGGGGTCTTCCCGTGATAGGGGTCTTCCCGTGATAGGGGTCTTCCCCGTGATGGGGGTCTTCCACGTGATGGGGGCCTTCCCGTGATGGGGGCCTTCCCGTGATGGGGGCCTTCCCCGTGATGGGGCCTTCCCGTGATAGGGGCCTTCCCCGTGATAGGGGTCTTCCCGTGATAGGGTCTTCCACGTGATGGGGGCCTTCCACGTGATGGGGGCCTTCCCGTGATGAGGGGCCTTCCACGTGATGGGGGTCTTCCCCGTGATGGGGGTCTTCCACGTGATAGGGGGTCTTCCACGTGATAGGGGTCTTCCCGTGATAGGGGTCTTCCACGTGATAGGGGTCTTCCACGTGATGGGGGTTCTTCCCGTGATGGGGGCCTTCCACGTGATAGGGGTTCTTCCCGTGATGGGGGCCTTCCACGTGATAGGGGTCTTCCACGTGATGGGGGTCTTCCCGTGATAGGGGTCTTCCACGTGATGGGGGTCTTCCCGTGATAGGGGCCTTCCCGTGATGGGGGTCTTCCCCGTGATAGGGGGCCTTCCCCGTGATGGGGGCCTTCCCGTGATAGGGGCCTTCCCGTGATAGGGGCCTTCCCGTGATAGGGGCCTTCCCCGTGATGGGGGCCTTCCCCGTGATAGGGGCCTTCCCGTGATAGGGGTCTTCCCGTGATAGGGGGTCTTCCCCGTGATAGGGGTCTTCCACGTGATAGGGGTCTTCCCCGTGATGGGGGCCTTCCCCGTGATAGGGTTCTTCCCGTGATAGGGGCCTTCCCC
>NW_027035477.1:0-5000 GCF_034236695.1 Oncorhynchus nerka
CCCCCGAACCCATCCACCCCCAACACACACATCCCCCCGACCCCATCCACCCCAACACACACATCCCCCCTGACCCCATCCACCCCAACACACACACCCTCCGACCCCATCCACCCCCAACACACACACCCCCCCGAATCCATCCACCCCCCACACACACATCAACCCGACCCCATCCACCCCCTAACACACACATCCCCCCGACCCCATCCACCCCAACACACACATCCCTGACCCCATCCACCCCCAACACACATCCTCCCGACCCCATCCACCCCCAACACACACATCCCCCGACCCCATCCACCCCCAACACACACATCCCCTCCGACCCCATCCACCCCCAACATACACATCCCCCCAACCCCATCCACCCCCAACACACACATCCCCCTGACCCCATCCACCCCCAACACACACATCCCCCCCGACCCCATCCACCCCCAACACACATCCTCCCGACCCCATCCACCCCCAACACACACATCCCCCCCGACCCCATCCACCCCCAACACACACATCCCCCGACCCCATCCACCCCCAACACACACATCCTCCCGACCCCATCCACCCCAACATACACATCCTCCCGACCCCATCCACCCCCAACACACACATCCCCCGACCCCATCCACCCCCAACACACACATCCCCCGACTCCATCCACCCCCAACACACACATCAACCTGACCCCATCCACCCCCAACACACACATCCCCCCGACCCCATCCACCCCAACACACACATCCCCGACCCCATCCACCCCCAACACACACATCCTCCCGACCCCATCCACCCCCAACACACACATCCCCCGACCCCATCCACCCCCAACACACACACCCCCGACCCCATCCACCCCCAACACACACATTCCCCGACCCCATCCACCCCCAACACACACATCCCCTCGACCCCATCCACTCCCAACACACATACCCCCGACCCCATCCACTCCCAACACACACATCACCCCGACCCCATCCACCCCCAACACACACATCTCCCCGACCCCATCCACCCCCAACACACACACCCCCGACCCCATCCACCCCCAACACACACATCCCCCCGACCCCATCCACCCCCAACACACACATCCCCCCGACCCCATCCACCCCCAACACACACATCTCCCGACCCCATCCACCCCCAACACACACATCCCTGACCCCATCCACCCCCAACACACACACATCCCCCGACCCCATCCACCCCCAACACACACATCCCCCGACCCCATCCAACCCCAACACACACATCCCCCGACCCCATCCACCCCCAACACACACATCCCCGACCCCATCCACCCCCAACACACACATCCCCCGACCCCATCCACCCCCAACACACACACACCCACCAACCCCATCCACCCCAACACACACACCCCCGACCCCAACATACACATCCCTCCCGACCCCATCCACCCCAACACACACACTCCGACTCCATCCACCCCCAACACACACACCCCCGACCCCATCCACCCCCAACACACACATCCCCCGACCCCATCCACCCTCAACACACACATCCCCCGACCCCATCCACCCCCAACACACACACCTCCCGACCCCATCCACCCCCAACACACACACCCCCGACCCCATCCACCCCAACACACACACCTCCGACCCCATCCACCCCCAACACACACATCCCCCGACCCCATCCACCCCCAACACACACATCCCCCGACCCCATCCACCCCCAACACACACACCCCCCGACCCCATCCACCCCCAACACACACATCCCCCGACCCCATCCACCCCAACACACACATCCCCCCGACCCCATCCACCCCCAACACACACATCCCCGACCCCATCCACCCCCAACACACACATCACCCCGACCCCATCCACCCCCAACACACACATCCCCCGACCCCATCCACCCTCCAACACACACATCCCCGACCCCATCCACCCCCAACACACACATCCCCCCAACCCCATCCACCCTCCAACACACACATCCCCCCGACCCCATCCACCCCCAACACACATCCCCCCGACCCCATCCACCCCCAACACACACATCCCCCGACCCCATCCACCCCAACACACACATCCTCCCGACCCCATCCACCCCCAACACACACACCCCCGACCCCATCCACCTCCCAACACACACACCCCCGAATCCATCCACTCCTCAACACACACATCAACCCGACCCCATCCACTCTCAACACACACATCCTCCGACCCCATCCACCCCCAACACACACATCCCTGACCCCATCCACCCCCAACACACACATCCTCCCGACCCCATCCACCCCCAACACACACATCCCCGACCCCATCCACCCTCCAACACACACATCCCCCCGACCCCATCCACCCCCAACATACACATCCCCCCAACCCCATCCACCCCCAACACACACATCCCCCGACCCCATCCACCCCCAACACACACATCCCCCGACCCCATCCACCCCCAACACACACATCCCCGACCCCATCCACCCCCAACACACACATCCCCCGACCTCATCCACTCCCCAACACACACATCCTCCACCCCATCCACCCCCAACACACACATCCCCAATTCCATCCAATTCCAACACACATCCCCCGAATTCAATCCACCCCAACACACATCCTCCCCGACCCCATCCACCCCAACACACACATCCCCCGACCCCATCCACCCCAACACACACATCCCTGATCCATCCACTCCCCCAACACACACATCCTCCCCCGGGACCATCCACCCCTTTAACATCCCTGACCTCATCCACCCTAACACACACATCCCTGACCCTAATTCCACCCTAACACACATCCTCCCCGACCATCCACCCCCAACACACACATCCACCCCCCCAAGGCTATGCTCACTTGAGTCTGTACATAGTCAAAGTTTTCCTTAAGTTTGGGTCAGTCACAGTGGTCAGGTATTCTGCCTCTCTGTTTAGGGCCAAATAGCATTCTAGTTTGCTTTATCTTTTTGTTCATTATTTTCCAATATGTCAAGTAATTATCTTCATGTTTTCTCTTGGGTTAAATTGTGCTGCTGTCCTGGGGCTCTGTGGGGTGTGTTTGTGTTTGTGAACAGAGCCCCAGGACCAGCTTCTGTAGGGGACTCTTCTCCAGGTTCATCTCTCTGTAGGTGATGGCTTTGTTATGGAAGGTTTGGGAATCGCTTCCTTTTCGATGGTTGTAGAATTTAACGGCTCTTTTCTGCATTTTGATAATTAGCGGGTATCGGCCTAATTCTGCTCTGCATGAATTATTTGGTGTTTTACGTTGTACATGGGGGATATTCTTGCAGAATTTTACATGCAGAGTCTCAATTTGGTGTTTGTCCCATTTTGTGACTTCTTGGTTGGTGTGCGGACCCCAGACCTCACAACCATGAAGGACAATGGGTTCTATAACTGATTCAAGTTGTTTTTTGGCAAGATCCTAAATGGTATGTTGAATTTTATGTTTCTTTTGATGGCATAGAAGGCCCTCCTCTCTCCCCTCGTTCTCTCTGTCAGGAGGACTGGAGAGAGACACAGTTCTCCTCTCTCCCCTCGTTCTCTCTGTCAGGAGGACTGGAGAGAGACACAGTTCTCCCCTCGTTCTCTCTGTCAGGAGGACTGGAGAGAGACACAGTTCTCCTCTCTCCTCTCGATCTCTCTGTCAGTAGGACTGGAGAGAGACACAGTTCTCCTCTCTCCTCTCGTTCTCTCTGTCAGGAAGACTGGAGAGAGACACAGTTCTCCTCTCTTCCCTCGTTCTCTCTGTCAGGAGGACTGGAGAGAGACACAGTTCTCCTCTCTCCCCTCGTTCTCTCTATCAGGAGGACTGGAGAGAGACACAGTTCTCCCCTCGTTCTCTCTGTCAGGAGGACTGGAGAGAGACACAGTTCTCCCCTCGTTCTCTCTGTCAGGAGGACTGGAGAGAGACACAGTTCTCCTCTCTCCCCTCGTTCTCTCTGTCAGGAGGACTGGAGAGAGACACAGTTCTCCTCTCTCCTCTCGTTCTCTCTGTCAGGAAGACTGGAGAGAGACACAGTTCTCCCTCTCTTCCCTCGTCTCTCTGTCAGGAGGACTGGAGAGAGACACAGTTCTCCTCTCTCCCCTGTTCTCTCTATCAGGAGGACTGAGAGAGACACAGTTCTCCCCTCGCTCTCTCTGTCAGGAGGACTGGAGGACACAGTTCTCCTCGTTCTCTCTGTCAGGAGGACTGGAGAGAGACACAGTTCTCCTCTCTCCCCTCGTTCTCTCTGTCAGGAGGACTGGAGAGAGACATAGTTCTCCTCTCTTCTCTCTTTCTCTCTGTCAGGAGGACTGGAGAGAGACACAGATCTCCTCTCTCTTCTCTCCCCTCGTTCTCTCTGTCAGGAAGACTGGAGAGAGACACAGTTCTCCTCTCTCCCCTCGTTCTCTCTGTCAGGAGGACTGGAGAGAGACACAGTTCTCCCCTCGTTCTCTCTGTCAGGAGGACTGAGAGAGACACATTCTCTCTCTCTCCCTCGTTCTCTCTGTCAGGAGGACTGGAGAGAGACACAGTTCTCCTCTCTCCCCTCGTTCTCTCTGTCAGGAGGACTGGAGAGAGACACAGTTCTCCTCTCTCCCCTCGTTCTCTCTGTCAGGAGGACTGGAGAGAGACACAGTTCTCCTCTCTCCCCTCGTTCTCTCTGTCAAGAGGACTGGAGAGAGACACAGTTCTCCTCTCTTCTCTCCTCCCTTATTGTCTCGTACCACCTCTCCTTTCTTGTCCTCTCCAATCCGCCCCTTCTCTATTGTCTCTCCAGTCCGCCCCTTCTCTCTTGTCTCTCCAATCCGCCCCTTCTCTCTTGTCTCTCCAATCCGCCCCTTCTCTATTGTCTCTCCAGTCCGCCCCTTCTCTCTTGTCTCTCCAGTCCGCCCCTTCTCTCTTGTCTCTCCTCTTCTCTCTTGTCTCTCCAATCCACCCTTCTCTCTTGTCTCTCCAGTCCGCCTCTTCTCTCTTGTCTCTCCTCTTCTCTCTTGTCTCTCCAATCCA
>NW_027035478.1:0-10653 GCF_034236695.1 Oncorhynchus nerka
CATAGTTACTGAGTCGACTATCCTGGTTAAATAAATACATAGTTACTGAGTCGACTATCCTGGTTAAATAAATACATAGTTACTGAGTCGACTATCCTGGTTAAATAAATACATAGTTACTGAGTCGACTATCCTGGTTAAATAAATACATAGTTACTGAGTCGACTATCCTGGTTAAATACATAGTTACTGAGTCGACTATCCTGGTTAAATACATACATAGTTACTGAGTCGACTATCCTGGTAAATAAATACATAGTTACTGAGTCGACTATCCTGGTTAAATACATACATAGTTACTGAGTCGACTATCCTGGTTAAATACATACATAGTTACTGAGTCGACTATCCTGGTTAAATACATAGTTACTGAGTCGACTATCCTGGTTAAATACCTAGTTACTGTGTCGACTATCCTGGTTAAATACATACATAGTTACTGAGTCGACTATCCTGGTTAAATACATAGTTACTGAGTCGACTATCCTGGTTAAATACATAGTTACTGAGTCAACTATCCTGGTTAAATACACTAGTTACTGAGTCGACTATCCTGGTTAAATACATAGTTACTGATGTCGACTATCCTGGTTAAATACATACATAGTTACTGAGTCGACTATCCTGGTTAAATACATAGTTACTGTGTCGACTATCCTGGTTAAATACATACATAGTTACTGAGTCGACTATCCTGGTTAAATACATAGTTACTGTGTCGACTATCCTGGTTAAATACATAGTTACTGTGTCGACTATCCCGGTTAAATAAATACATAGTTACTGAGTCAACTATCCCGGTTAAATACATAGTTACTGAGTCGACTATCCTGGTTAAATACATAGTTACTGAGTCGACTATCCTGGTTAAATAAATACATAGTTACTGAGTCGACTATCCTGGTTAAATACATACATAGTTACTGAGTCGACTATCCTGGTTAAATACATAGTTACTGTGTCGACTATCCTGGTTAAATACATAGTTACTGTGTCGACTATCCCGGTTAAATACATAGTTACTGAGTCGACTATCCTGGTTAAATAAATACATAGTTACTGAGTCGACTATCCTGGTTAAATACATACATAGTTACTGAGTCGACTATCCTGGTTAAATACATAGTTACTGTGTCGACTATCCTGGTTAAATATCCTGGTTAAATACATAGTTACTGGGAGTCGACTATCCTGGTTAAAAATTAAATACATAGTTACTAGTTACTGAGTCCACTATCCTGGTTAAATACATAGTTACTGACTCGACTATCCTGGTTAAATACATACCTGAGTTATCCTGGTTAAATAAATACATAGTTACTGAGTCGACTATCCTGGTTAAATACATATCCTGGTTAAATACATAGTTACTGTGTCGACTATCCTGGTTAAATACATACATAGTTACTGAGTCGACTATCCTGGTTAAATACATAGTTACTGTGTCGACTATCCTGGTTAAATACATACATAATTACTGAGTCGACTATCCTGGTTAAATACATAGTTACTGAGTCAACTATCCTGGTTAAATACCTAGTTACTGAGCTTCACTATCCCGGTTAAATAAATACCTAGTTACTGAGTCGACTATCCCGGTTAAACACATAGTTACTGAGTCGACTATCCCGGGTTAAATACATAGTTACTGAGTCGACTATCCCGGTTAAATACATAGTTACTGAGTCGACTATCCCTAAGTTAAATACATACATAGTTACTGAGTCGACTATCCTGGTTAAATACATAGTTACTGTGTCGATCATCCTGGTTAAATACATAGTTACTGCTCATCATCCTGTTAAAATACATAGTTACTGAGCTCTACTATCCTGGTTAAATAAATACATAGTTACTGAGTCGACTATCCTGGTTAAATATACACATAGTTGCTGAGTCGACTATCCTGGTTAAATACAGCACTGTGTCGACTATCCTGGTTAAATACATAGTTACTGAGTCGACTATCCTGGTTAAATACATAGTTACTGAGTCGACTATCCTGGTTAAATAAATACATAGTTACTGAGTCCACTATCCTGGTTAAATAAATACATAGTTACTGAGTCCACTATCCTGGTTAAATAAATACATAGTTACTGACCTCGACTATCCTGGTTAAATACATACATAGTTACTGAGTCCACTATCCTGGTTAAATAAATACATAGTTACTGAGTCGACTATCCTGGTTAAATACATAGTTACTGAGTCGACTATCCTGGTTAAATACCTAGTTACTGAGTCGACTATCCTGGTTAAATACATACATAGTTACTGAGTCGACTATCCTGGTTAAATAAATACATAGTTACTGAGTCCACTATCCTGGTTAAATAAATACATAGTTACTGAGTCCACTATCCTGGTTAAATAAATACATAGTTACTGAGTCGACTATCCTGGTTAAATACATAGTTACTGAGTCGACTATCCTGGTTAAATACATAGTTACTGAGTCGACTATCCTGGTTAAATACATACATAGTTACTGAGTCGACTATCCTGGTTAAATAAATACATAGTTACTGAGTCGACTATCCTGGTTAAATAAATACATAGTTACTGAGTCGACTATCCTGGTTAAATACCTAGTTACTGAGTCGACTATCCTGGTTAAATACATAGTTACTGAGTCAACTATCCTGGTTAAATAAATACATAGTTACTGAGTCAACTATCCTGGTTAAATAAATACATAGTTACTGAGTCGACTATCCTGGTTAAATACATACATAGTTACTGAGTCGACTATCCTGGTTAAATACATACATAGTTACTGAGTCGACTATCCTGGTTAAATACATAGTTACTGTGTCGACTATCCTGGTTAAATAAATACATAGTTACTGAGTCCACTATCCTGGTTAAATAAATACATAGTTACTGAGTCCACTATCCTGGTTAATTAAATAAATACATAGTTACTGAGTCGACTATCCTGGTTAAATACATACATAGTTACTGAGTCGACTATCCTGGTTAAATACATAGTTACTGTGTCGACTATCCTGGTTAAATACATAGTTACTGTGTCGACTATCCCGGTTAAATACATAGTTACTGAGTCGACTATCCTGGTTAAATAAATACATAGTTACTGAGTCAACTATCCTGGTTAAATAAATACATAGTTACTGAGTCCACTATCCTGGTTAAATAAATACATAGTTACTGAGTCCACTATCCTGGTTAAATAAATACATAGTTACTGAGTCGACTATCCTGGTTAAATACATAGTTACTGAGTCGACTATCCTGGTTAAATACCTAGTTACTGAGTCGACTATCCTGGTTAAATACATACATAGTTACTGAGTCGACTATCCTGGTTAAATAAATACATAGTTACTGAGTCGACTATCCTGGTTAAATAAATACATAGTTACTGAGTCGACTATCCCGGTTAAATACATAGTTACTGAGTCGACTATCCCGGTTAAATACATAGTTACTGAGTCGACTATCCTGGTTAAATACATACATAGTTACTGAGTCGACTATCCTGGTTAAATACATAGTTACTGTGTCGACTATCCTGGTTAAATACATAGTTACTGTGTCGACTATCCCGGTTAAATACATAGTTACTGAGTCGACTATCCTGGTTAAATAAATACATAGTTACTGAGTCGACTATCCTGGTTAAATACATACATAGTTACTGAGTCGACTATCCTGGTTAAATACATAGTTACTGTGTCGACTATCCTGGTTAAATACATAGTTACTGAGTCGACTATCCTGGTTAAATACATAGTTACTGAGTCGACTATCCTGGTTAAATAAATACATAGTTACTGAGTCCACTATCCTGGTTAAATAAATACATAGTTACTGAGTCCACTATCCTGGTTAAATAAATACATAGTTACTGACTCGACTATCCTGGTTAAATACATACATAGTTACTGAGTCCACTATCCTGGTTAAATAAATACATAGTTACTGAGTCGACTATCCTGGTTAAATACATAGTTACTGAGTCGACTATCCTGGTTAAATACATAGTTACTGAGTCGACTATCCTGGTTAAATACATACATAGTTACTGAGTCGACTATCCTGGTTAAATAAATACATAGTTACTGAGTCCACTATCCTGGTTAAATAAATACATAGTTACTGAGTCGACTATCCTGGTTAAATAAATACATAGTTACTGAGTCGACTATCCTGGTTAAATACATAGTTACTGAGTCGACTATCCTGGTTAAATAAATACATAGTTACTGAGTCGACTATCCTGGTTAAATACATACATAGTTACTGAGTCGACTATCCTGGTTAAATAAATACATAGTTACTGAGTCGACTATCCTGGTTAAATAAATACATAGTTACTGAGTCGACTATCCTGGTTAAATACCTAGTTACTGAGTCGACTATCCTGGTTAAATAAATACATAGTTACTGAGTCCACTATCCTGGTTAAATAAATACATAGTTACTGAGTCCACTATCCTGGTTAAATAAATACATAGTTACTGAGTCGACTATCCTGGTTAAATACATAGTTACTGAGTCGACTATCCTGGTTAAATACATAGTTACTGAGTCGACTATCCTGGTTAAATACATACATAGTTACTGAGTCGACTATCCTGGTTAAATAAATACATAGTTACTGAGTCCACTATCCTGGTTAAATAAATACATAGTTACTGAGTCGACTATCCTGGTTAAATACCTAGTTACTGAGTCGACTATCCTGGTTAAATACATAGTTACTGAGTCAACTATCCTGGTTAAATAAATACATAGTTACTGAGTCAACTATCCTGGTTAAATAAATACATAGTTACTGAGTCAACTATCCCGGTTAAATACATAGTTACTGAGTCGACTATCCTGGTTAAATACATACATAGTTACTGAGTCGACTATCCTGGTTAAATACATAGTTACTGTGTCGACTATCCTGGTTAAATAAATACATAGTTACTGAGTCCACTATCCTGGTTAAATAAATACATAGTTACTGAGTCCACTATCCTGGTTAATTAAATAAATACATAGTTACTGAGTCGACTATCCTGGTTAAATACATACATAGTTACTGAGTCGACTATCCTGGTTAAATACATAGTTACTGTGTCGACTATCCTGGTTAAATACATAGTTACTGTGTCGACTATCCCGGTTAAATACATAGTTACTGAGTCGACTATCCTGGTTAAATAAATACATAGTTACTGAGTCAACTATCCTGGTTAAATAAATACATAGTTACTGAGTCCACTATCCTGGTTAAATAAATACATAGTTACTGAGTCCACTATCCTGGTTAAATAAATACATAGTTACTGAGTCGACTATCCTGGTTAAATACATAGTTACTGAGTCGACTATCCTGGTTAAATACCTAGTTACTGAGTCGACTATCCTGGTTAAATACATACATAGTTACTGAGTCGACTATCCTGGTTAAATAAATACATAGTTACTGAGTCGACTATCCTGGTTAAATAAATACATAGTTACTGAGTCGACTATCCTGGTTAAATACCTAGTTACTGAGTCGACTATCCTGGTTAAATACATAGTTACTGAGTCAACTATCCTGGTTAAATAAATACATAGTTACTGAGTCAACTATCCTGGTTAAATAAATACATAGTTACTGAGTCAACTATCCTGGTTAAATACATAGTTACTGTGTCGACTATCCTGGTTAAATAAATACATAGTTACTGAGTCCACTATCCTGGTTAAATAAATACATAGTTACTGAGTCCACTATCCTGGTTAAATAAATACATAGTTACTGAGTCGACTATCCTGGTTAAATAAATACATAGTTACTGAGTCAACTATCCCGGTTAAATAAATACATAGTTACTGACTATCCTGGTTAAATAAATACATAGTTACTGAGTCCACTATCCTGGTTAAATAAATACATAGTTACTGAGTCGACTATCCTGGTTAAATAAATACATAGTTACTGAGTCGACTATCCTGGTTAAATAAATACATAGTTACTGAGTCAACTATCCCGGTTAAATAAATACATAGTTACTGAGTCCACTATCCCGGTTAAATAAATACATAGTTACTGAGTCGACTATCCTGGTTAAATAAATACATAGTTACTGAGTCGACTATCCTGGTTAAATAAATACATAGTTACTGAGTCGACTATCCTGGTTAAATAAATACATAGTTACTGAGTCGACTATCCTGGTTAAATACATACATAGTTACTGAGTCGACTATCCTGGTTAAATACATAGTTACTGAGTCGACTATCCTGGTTAAATACATAGTTACTGAGTCGACTATCCTGGTTAAATAAATACATAGTTACTGAGTCGACTATCCTGGTTAAATAAATACATAGTTACTGAGTCGACTATCCTGGTTAAATACCTAGTTACTGAGTCGACTATCCTGGTTAAATAAATACATAGTTACTGAGTCGACTATCCTGGTTAAATAAATACATAGTTACTGAGTCGACTATCCTGGTTAAATACATAGTTACTGAGTCGACTATCCTGGTTAAATACATACATAGTTACTGAGTCGACTATCCTGGTTAAATACATAGTTACTGAGTCGACTATCCTGGTTAAATACATACATAGTTACTGAGTCGACTATCCTGGTTAAATAAATACATAGTTACTGAGTCGACTATCCTGGTTAAATAAATACATAGTTACTGAGTCGACTATCCTGGTTAAATAAATACATAGTTACTGAGTCGACTATCCCGGTTAAATAAATACATAGTTACTGAGTCGACTATCCTGGTTAAATAAATACATAGTTACTGAGTCGACTATCCTGGTTAAATAAATACATAGTTACTGAGTCGACTATCCTGGTTAAATAAATACATAGTTACTGAGTCGATCTATCCTGGTTAAATACATAGTTACTGAGTCGACTATCCTGGTTAAATAAATACATAGTTACTGAGTCGACTATCCTGGTTAAATAAATACATAGTTACTGAGTCGACTATCCTGGTTAAATAAATACATAGTTACTGAGTCGACTATCCTGGTTAAATAAATACATAGTTACTGAGTCGACTATCCTGGTTAAATACATACCTAGTTACTGAGTCGACTATCCTGGTTAAATAAATACATAGTTACTGAGTCGACTATCCTGGTTAAATACCTAGTTACTGAGTCGACTATCCTGGTTAAATAAATACATAGTTACTGAGTCGACTATCCTGGTTAAATACATACATAGTTACTGAGTCGACTATCCTGGTTAAATAAATACATAGTTACTGAGTCGACTATCCTGGTTAAATAAATACATAGTTACTGAGTCGACTATCCTGGTTAAATAAATACATAGTTACTGAGTCGACTATCCTGGTTAAATACCTAGTTACTGAGTCGACTATCCTGGTTAAATACATAGTTACTGAGTCGACTATCCTGGTTAAATAAATACATAGTTACTGAGTCGACTATCCTGGTTAAATACATAGTTACTGAGTCGACTATCCTGGTTAAATAAATACATAGTTACTGAGTCGACTATCCTGGTTAAATAAATACATAGTTACTGAGTCGACTATCCTGGTTAAATAAATACCTAGTTACTGAGTCGACTATCCCGGTTAAATAAATACCTAGTTACTGAGTCGACTATCCTGGTTAAATACCTAGTTACTGAGTCCACTATCCTGGTTAAATACATACCTAGTTACTGAGTCGACTATCCTGGTTAAATACATAGTTACTGAGTCGACTATCCCGGTTAAATAAATACATAGTTACTGAGTCGACTATCCTGGTTAAATAAATACCTAGTTACTGAGTCGATTATCCCGGTTAAATACATAGTTACTGAGTCGACTATCCTGGTTAAATAAATACATAGTTACTGAGTCGACTATCCTGGTTAAATACATACATAGTTACTGAGTCGACTATCCTGGTTAAATAAATACCTAGTTACTGAGTCGACTATCCTATTAAATACCTAGTTACTGAGTCATCATCCTGGTTAAATAAATACATAGTTAATGAGCTCGACTATCCTGGTTAAATAAACATATACTGAGTCAGACTATCCTGGTTAAATACATAGTTACTGAGTCGATTATCCTGGTTAAATAAATACATAGTTACTGAGTCCACTATCCTGGTTAAAATACATAGTTACTGAGTCGACTATCCCTGGTTAAATAAATCAGTTACTGAGTCGACTATCCTGGTTAAATAAATACATAGTTACTGAGTCCACTATCCTGGTTAAATAAATACATAGTTACTGAGTCGACTATCCTGGTTACAAAATAAATATAGTTACTGAGTCGACTATCCTGGTTAAATAAATACATAGTTACTGAGTCGACTATCCTGGTTAAATAAACAGTTATTAGTTACTGAGTCGAATTATCCTGGTTAAATAAATACATAGTTATAGTTATCCTGGAGTCGAGTCGTACTATCCTGGTTAAATACATACATAGTTACCGAGTCCACTATCCTGGTTAAATACATAGTTACTGAGTCGACTATCCTGGTTAACATAGTTACTGAGTCGACTAAACTCTAGTTACTGAGTCGACTATCCTGGTTAAATAATACATAGTTACTGAGTCGACTATCCTGGTTAAATAAATACAGTTACTGAGTCGACTATCCTGGTTAAATAAATAGTCGATATCCTGGTTTACTGTTAGTCGACTATCCAGGTTAAATACATACATAGTTACTGAGTCGACTATCCTGGTTAAATACATACATAGTTACTGAGTCAACTATCCTGGTTAAATACATAGTTACTGAATTATCTGTCGACTATCCTGGTTAAATACATAGTTACTGGGAGTCGACTATCCTGGTTAAATAAATACATAGTTACTGAGTCAACTATCCCGGGTTAAATACCTGAGCTATCCTGGTTAAATACATACATAGTTACTGACGACTATCCTGGTTAAATACATACATAGTTTGAGTCGACTATCCTGGTTAAATAAATACATAGTTACTGAGTCATCATCCTGGTTAAATAAATACAGTTACTGAGTCCACTATCCTGCTAATTAAATAAATACATAGTTACTGAGTCGACTATCCTGGTTAAATACATACATAGTTACTGAGTCCACTATCCTGGCTAAATAAATACATAGTTACTGAGTCGACTATCCTGGTTAAATACATAGTTACTGAGTCGACTATCCCGGTTAAATACATAGTTACTGAGTCGACTATCCCGGCTAAATAAATACATAGTTACTGAGTCAACTATCCCTGGTTAAATACATACATAGTTACTGAGTCCACTATCCTGGTTGGTTAAATACCTAGTTACTGAGTCGACTATCCTGGTTAAATAAATACATAGTTACTGAGTCGACTATCCTGGTTAAATACATAGTTACATTCGAGTCAATTATCCTGGTTAAATAAATACATAGTTACTGAGTCACCATCCTGGCTAAATAAATACATAGTTACTGAGCCTACTCATCCATAAATAATACATAGCTACTGAGTCGACTCATCCTGGTTAAATAAATACATAGTTTACTGAGCCGACTTATCCTAAGAAAAATACCCAGTTACTGAGTCACTATCCTGGAGCTAAACACATAGTTACTGGTTTGACCATCTGGTTAAATAAATATATATTACTGGGAGTCAACCATCCACAAATAAATACAGTTAATGAGTCAACTATCCTGGTTAAATACATAGTTACTGAGTCCGACTATCCTGGTTAAGTAAATACATAGTTACTGAGTCGACTATCCTGGTTAATATACATAGTTACTGAGTCGACTATCCTGGTTAAATAAATACCTAGTTACTGAGTCGACTATCCTGGTTAAATAAATACCTAGTTACTGAGTCGACTATCCCGGTTAAATACATACATAGTTACTGAGTCGACTATCCTGGTTAAATACATACATAGTTACTGAGTCGACTATCCCGGTTAAATACATAGTTACTGAGTCGACTATCCTGGTTAAATAAATACATAGTTACTGAGTCGACTATCCTGGTTAAATAAATACATAGTTACTGAGTCGACTATCCTGGTTTAAATACATAGTTACTGAGTCGACTATCCTGGTTAAATAAATACATAGTTACTGAGTCGACTATCCTGGTTAAATACCTAGTTACTGAGTCGACTATCCTGGTTAAATAAATACATAGTTACTGAGTCGACTATCCTGGTTAAATACATACATAGTTACTGAGTCGACTATCCTGGTTAAATAAATACATAGTTACTGAGTCGACTATCCTGGTTAAATAAATACATAGTTACTGAGTCGACTATCCTGGTTAAATACATACATAGTTACTGAGTCGACTATCCTGGTTAAATAAATACCTAGTTACTGAGTCGACTATCCTGGTTAAATAAATACATAGTTACTGAGTCGACTATCCTGGTTAAATAAATACATAGTTACTGAGTCGACTATCCTGGTTAAATACCTAGTTACTGAGTCGACTATCCTGGTTAAATACCTAGTTACTGAGTCGACTATCCTGGTTAAATACCTAGTTACTGAGTCGACTATCCTGGTTAAATAAATACATAGTTACTGAGTCGACTATCCTGGTTAAATAAATACATAGTTACTGAGTCGACTATCCTGGTTAAAAATACCTAGTTACTGAGTCGACTATCCTGGTTAAATAAATA
>NW_027035479.1:0-10655 GCF_034236695.1 Oncorhynchus nerka
CCCGCCCAGATTTTGGTTCGACTTTTTCAAGACAGCATTTTTTCCCACAGACAAGCTAATCTTTTACTATCCCTCCTCAGGATTTTTATCGCTTATTAACGTGTACTAATACCTAAAGTTGCATATCACTAGAGTTTGTGAGGATTTAGACGTCGACTTTTGAATATTAAAAACTCGTTCACGTTATGAAATGCTATTTTTTCTTTACCTCGCGGCCAATTAAAGTAGTTCGATATCCTAGGCTATTTATGGACGATTTAATCGAAAAAAGACCTAAATGATGTTTATGGGACGTCTTCAGTGCCAAGAAAGAAGCTCGTCAAAAGGTAATGAGATGTTACATATATACATTTCAAGCGTTTCGGTTTGCGGCTGGCCTGCGCCAAATCTGTCGTTTTGGTGACGGTTGGGTATTTTGAGTGAACATGGTATCAGATAATAGCTTCTCATGCAGTTCCCGACAAGCATTTTACACATCTGACTTGGTCGATAGATTCACAACAGTGTAGCTTCAATTCAGTATATTGTATGTCCAATTTTAATGAGAGTTTGAGGTTTATCTAACCTCTATGGTGGCTAGCTCTTAGAGCATTTTCTCTGCTGATTGTGGTCCCCACTTCGGTACCACGTCCTTGGACCGCTTTTCGAAATTCTTTCGATTTTTTTGTCAATTACACATGTGTAAGAACTGTATGAATACACCTTTTGTCCAATTTTATTATCATATATATTTTTTTTTTACATGCGCATAAGTAATATGTTTTGTCCATTTTCAATATGATTTCATAGGAAGTCAAAGTCAAAAGTCAAAAATGTCAAAATTTTGTAAAAACTTCACACACCCTTAAAAAGTGCTTTCTGGACCGCTTCTTTCGAAATTCTTTCAAATTTTGTGTCAATTACACACGTAGTAAGAACTGTATCAACATACTTTAGTTGTATTTTAATATCATATATATATATTTTTCTTTTTACTTGTGCAGAAGGAATATGATTTGTCCATTTACAATATGATTTCATAGGAAGTCAAAAGTCAAAGTCAAAATTCACTTTTTGGGGCCAAATGCCATATGAAATTTGACATGCTCAAAAATGCAAAATTGACTGGCCTGATGAACACAGGATGGCCGAGCGGTGATAGTTGTACCTTTCCATCACTCGTTGTGTTGATTTCATCATGTCCATTTGTTTGCGTTTTCACTTTTGCAAAGTCACTGCATTTGCACATGGTTCAATGGGGCTTACCATCATTTAATTTGTCATGCTATAAAAACAGTGCAGGAATGTGAAATTGATTTCATCATGTCCATTTGTTTAACTTTTGCGGACGCCAATGGCAATATAGTGATACCATCACGAATGCTTTTCTCATCCTCAATCGACCCGATAGGATGGCTGATTCTGGTTCATCTCAATGAATGTCCATTAGGGTGATGTTTTTTCACTATAGAATCATATTGCAAATGCACGTGCCTTGTTGTGCAAAAATGGTAAATTGACTGGCCTGAAAATAAAAATAAGGTGATTTCATTATGTCCATTTGTTTATGTTTTCTTACTTTTGCAAAGTCACTGTGCATTTGCAATATGGTTCAATGGGCGTACCATCACGAATTTGTCATGCTATAAAAACAGTGCAGGAATGTGAAATTGACTGGCCCGATGAACTCGGGATGGCTGGGCAGTGATTCTGGTTCATCTCAATGGCTCGTTAGGGTTGATTTCAGAATGTCACTTTTGGTGATGGTACCTCACTGTTTAAACATATTGCAAATGGACAAGAGTCACCAGCAAGTCACCGTCCATCAGTCAATTAGAGATCATTCTGACAACAAACTGATACAAACTGACACTAAACCCACTTTTTCCAACTCGTTTAGTAGCCAACTATCACATACTTCAGAGCTGGCCCAAAATTCACAACGCCTTATGTTCAAACCATAAAAAATCATAAAACACGTAGTTACGTTCTAGCTGCGGGTCCATTTCTTATGTTATGTGTAGGCCTAGCTGAGGCGACCCGAATCCCAAGTTTCGGCTCGATCGGTCATTTGGTGTCCGAGCAAAACCCTAATTGGTGCTGAAAATCCACTTTTTTTCCATGACTTGCTACGGGGTCCTTGAATGAGCTATCGGACAGAAACGTTGGGGTCTGTCTATATGGGCCGAGACGGTCGCAATGCACCTAGTCTTGTGTCTCTGAGACATTTCTAAATGTCGCCATTTTCGTAATGGTCAAAATGAATTGAAGTCATTGCAAATGTCGAGGCTGTTTCTCGGTCCGAGAACCGTCTAGAGCCACGTAACTCACCACGCACTATCGACCTGAGGTCTAGAACAGGTTTCTAAAGTTTCGGAACTCTAGGTCTGACGGTTCTTTTTTAGCTCGAACAAAGCTAACTATTGGAGGCACTGTCTGTCTCTACAAACCCCAATACGTCCCTCCTTCCAAGTTGTGTGTCTGTGTGATTTAGTTTTCCTTTGAAATTTTATGGGAAAAATGACTGATTTACAGTTCATGGGGTTGCCTAATCACACATATGAAGTTTTGGACAGATCTGACTTTTTAACCCCTCGAAACAGCCCCTGAGACACCAATTATGGCACTTCCGGTTGGCACAGGAAGCTATAAGTCAACACATATCCTCACTGGGGTATGCTGTTACAGAATCCTGAGTTTTAAGTCCTTACATTAAGAATTGACTGATTTACACAGGGTTGAATGCACTATGTCTATCAAACTGCAGGCAGGGTATGGAAAAACACTTTTAGGGTGATTTTAACCACTTCCGGTTGGTCCAGGAAGCTTAGAATCAACACAGGTAGACCTCATACTGGCCTGATGGACTGTTACCAAAGACAGGTTCATACGGCATTCATAACCCATATAGACTTCAGGTTGAATTTAGGGGTGCAGGCAATGTATTCCTATGGGGAGACAAGTCAATGCAAACTCTTTGAAGTAAACACCTTCTTTTAACTATTAAGGGTTAATGCCACACGGTCAAGGTTAGGCTTGCACGGATCGGAAGGACCTTAGGAACGTACCTGAGGTCAAATTGTGCTTCTCACCCTAAAGGTTCTCTCACTGTCACCCAAAAGCAAATGACGTGGTGGGGCAGGCTTAATTTTGGGCCTACTTTTCTCATGGTCGCTGCGCTCAGACCGAGCGAGCTACGGTCAAGCGGGATATCTCGTTGAACTCGGCACGGCCTAGAGATTATGTTTATGCCATTGCCTGCTCTCCGTGTCTTTGAGCACCGCCTTTTCACTCCATCCTTGCTGTGTGTGCGTGTGAGAGCTTTTCTTTGACATCTGTTGGGAGAAATGACTGATTTACAGTTCATGAGGGTTACCTAGTCACACATATGAAGTTTTGAAAAGATCTGACCTTTTTAACCCTTGGAAACTGCCACTGTGACACCATTAAAGGCACTTCCGGTTGGCACAGGAAGCTATAAGTAAACCCATGTCTTGATTGACATAGAAACTTACAGAATCCTGAGTTTTAAGTCTTTAAGTTAAGAATTGACTGATCTACGATCTACACAGGGTTGAATGTAGTCATTTTCACCTTTGAAGGTTATGTACATCAAAACACCTTTTGGGTCAATTTAACCACTTCCGGTTGCTCCAGGAAGTTTAGAATCGACACAGGTAGACCTCATAGTGGTCTGATGGACTGTCATAGAAGACAGGTTCATTAGGCATTCATAACCCACATAGGCTTCAGGTTGAATTTAGAGGTGCAGGCAATGTATTCCTATGGGGAGAGAAGTCAATGCAAACTGTTTGATGTAAACACCTTCTTTGAACTGTTAAGGGTTAATGCCACACGGTCAAGGTTAGGCTTGCACGGATCGGGAGGACCTTAGGAACGTACCTGAGGTCGAATTGTGCTTCTCACCCTAACGGTTCTCTCACTGTCACCCAAAAGCAAATGACATTGAGGGCCAGGCTTCATTTTGGTTCTGCTTTTTTTCAAGGTCACTGCACTCCAGAGCGAGCTACGGTCAAGCGGGCGTCTCGTTGAACTCTGCACAGTCTGGAGACTATGGTGATGCCATTTTTTGTGTTGATTTCAGAATGCCATTTTGGTGATGGTCCCTCTCCGTTTAAACATATTGCTAATGTACAAAAGTCAACTAGCAAGTCAGTGTCCACCAGTCAATTAGATGTCATTCTGACACCAAACTGATACCAACTGACACCAAACCCACTTTTTAGGCTTTGTGTGTCTTTAAGCACCGCACTTTGTCACTCCATCCTTGCTGTGTGTGTGTTTCTGTGTGTGTGTGTGTGAGAGAGAGCTTTTCTTTGACATCTGTTGGGAGAAATGACTGACTTACAGTTTATGGGGGTTGCCTAATCACACATATGAAGTTTTGAAAAGATTTGACCTTTTTAACCCTTGGAAACTGCCACTGTGACACCATTTAAGGCACAGGAAGCTATAAATAAACTCATATCATGATTAGGGTATGCCTTTACAGAATCCTGAGTTTTAAGTCTTTACGTTAAGAACTGAGTTATTTACGGAGGGTTTAGTGAGTGTGTGTTATTTCAGAAAATCATAGAAAATCACAGAAATCTCGCAGAGCTCCGCAGCACACTTTAAAAAAGATTCGTAAGAACACCCTGCAACTGGATCTGTAAACGTTGAAAAAAAAAAACCTATCCGTGAACATCACCAAGGTGTCGTTGTAATGATTTCTCTTAAATGACGATAGATAAATGGCTGGTTCTTTTTTTATTGACACCGGAGGCTCCTTGACTTTGACGTGAAGTGGAAAAATAATTTCTCTATTTTCATTTTGGACCTTTAATCCCAGAGAAATGGCCATAACTCAAAAACCGTTGAGGCCTAGACGCCATCTTGTTCGGGGCCAACTGCCCATTATGCCGCCCCTACGCTCACCGACAGAGTTTCGCTTCTAAATATTTTCAGTTTTCGAGATAAGGCCCCGTCGTGAATCGTGATGTTTTGTCCAATAGCAATATGATTGCTTATGCCCTCTTGTGGAATTCTCCGGGACAGCGGAAAATGACCAAAATCTTATTATTTTTGTAAACGGAAACCGAATGTCCGACAAAGTTTATTTGATGACTTCCTGGTAGGTCCGGCCCTGCCGCTCGGCACGACGCCGTCCGCAAATTTTACAAACGATTTCGGACGTCTAGTAAGGGACCGTACATTTGCAGTATGGACTTTCTCACTAACCATACAGGTACTGCCGAAATCTTCCCTTAAGGTATGGAAGGAAGGCAGGCTGGCTGGGTATTAATGAAATGTGTATTAATGAAATGTGTATTGGGTATTAATGAAATGTGTATTGGGTATTAATGAAATGGGTATTAATGAAATGTGTATTGGGTATTAATGAAATGTGTATTGGGTATTAATGAAATCTGTATTGGGTATTAATGAAATGGGTATTAATGAAATGTGTATTAATGAAATGTGCATCGGTCATTAATGAAATGTGTATTGGGTATGAATGAAATGTGTATTGGGTATTAATGAAATGTGTATTAATTAATGAAATGTGTATTGGGTATTAATGAAATGTGTATTGGGTATTAATGAAATGTGTATTGGGTATTACTGAAATGTGTATTGGGTATTAATGAAATGTGTATTGGGTATTACTGAAATGTGTATTGGGTATTAATGAAATGTGTTTTGGGTATTAATGAAATGTGTATTGGTATTAATGAAATGTGTATTGGGTATTAATGAAATGCGTATTGGGTATTAATGAAATGTGTATTGGGTATTAATGAAATGTGTATTGGGTATTAATGAAATGTGTATTGGGTATTAATGAAATGTGTATTGGGTATTACTGAAATGTGTATTGGGTATTACTGAAATGTGTATTAATGAAATGTGTATTGAGTATTAATGAAATGTATATTGGGTATTAATGAAATGTGTATTAGGTATTAATGAAATGTATATTGGGTATTACTGAAATGTGTATTAGGTATTAATGAAATGTATATTGGGTATTACTGAAATGTGTATTGGGTATTAATGAAATGTGTTTTGGGTATTAATGAAATGTGTATTGGTATTAATGAAATGTGTATTGGGTATTAATGAAATGTGTATTGGGTATTAATGACATGTGTATTGGGTATTACTGAAATGTGTATTAATGAAATGTGTTTTGGGTATTAATGAAATGTGTTTTGGGTATTAATGAAATGTGTTTTGGGTATTAATGAAATGTGTATTGGGTATTAATGAAATGTGTTTTGGGTATTACTGAAATGTGTTTTGGATATTAATGAAATGTGTTAGGTATATAATCCACTAGATGCATTGGAAGTTCAGCATTACATCCCTCCACTACCAGCAATATATCCCCCTCCACTACCAGCATTACATCTCCACTACCAGCAAATACATCCACTACCAGCAATACATCCACTACCAGCAATATATCCCTCCACTACCAGCAATACACCCCTCCACTACCAGCACACATCCCTCCACTACCAGCACATACATCCCTCCACTACCAGCAATACATCCCTCCACTACCAGCAATACATCCCTCCACTACCAGCAATATATCCACTACCAGCATTACATCCCCTCCACTACCAGCATTACATCCCTCCACTACCAGCATTAGCATCCCTCCACTACCAGCAATACATCCCCCTCCACTACCAGCAATACATCCCTCCACTACCAGCATTACATCCCTCCACTACCAGCAATACATCCACTACCAGCAATACATCCCTCCACTACCGCAATACATCCACTACCAGCATTACATCTCCACTACCAGCATTACATCCACTACCAGCAACATATCCTCCACTACCAGCAATACATCCTCCACTACCAGTATTACATCCACTACCAGCAATACATCCTCTCCACTACTAGCATATACATCCACACCAGCAATACATCCACTACTAGCAACATATCCCTACTACCAGTGCAATACATCCCCTCCACTACCAGCAAAACCATCCCTCCAATACCAGCAATACATCCCTCCTCCACTACCAGCAATACATCCCTCCACTACCAGCAACACATCCCCTCTCCACTACCAGCATACATCCCTCCACTACCAGCATTACATCCTCCACTACCAGCATTACATCCTCCACTACCAGTGCATTACATCCCCTCCACTACCAGCATTACATCCACTACCAGCATTACATCCCTCCAGTACCAGCATTACCTCCCTCCACTACCAGCATTACATCCATCCACTACCAGCAACATATCCATCCACTACCAGCAATACATCCCTCCACTACCAGCATTACATCCCTCCACTACCAGCATTACATCTCTCCACTACCAGCAATACATCCCTCCACTACCAGCAATACATCTCTCCACTACCAGCATTACATCCACTACCAGCAATACATCCACTACCAGCATTACATCCCTCCACTACCAGCATTACATCCCTCCACTACCAGCAATACATCCCTCCACTTCCAGCATTACATCCCTCCACTACCAGCATTACATCCATCCACTACCAGCAACATATCCATCCACTACCAGCATTACATCCCTCCACTACCAGCATTACATCCATCCACTACCAGCAACATATCCATCCACTACCAGCATTACATCCCTCCACTACCAGCAATACATCCCTCCACTACCAGCATTACATCCACTACCAGCAATACATCCCTCCACTACCAGCAATACATCCCTCCACTACCAGCAATACATCCCTCCACTACCAGCATTACATCCCTCCACTACCAGCAATACATCCCTCCACTACCAGCAATACATCCCTCCACTACCAGCATTACATCCCTCCACTACCAGCATTACATCCATCCCCTACCAGCAACATATCCATCCACTACCAGCAACATATCCATCCACTACCAGCAATACATCCTCCACTACCAGCAATACATCCTCCACTACCAGCATTACATCCCTCCCACTACCAGCAATACATCCTCCACTACCAGCAATACATCCCTCCACTACCAGCAATACATCCTCCACTACCAGCATTACATCCCTCCACTACCAGCAATACATCCACTACCAGCAATACATCCTCCACTACCGCAATACATCCACTACCAGCATTACATCTCTCCACTACCAGCATTACATCCACTACCAGCAATACATCCTCCACTCCAGCAATACATCCCTCTCCACTACAGCATTACATCCCTCCACTACCGGCAATACATCCACTACCAGCATTACATCCCTCCACTACCAGCAATACATCCCTCCACTACCAGCATTACATCCACTACCAGCAATACATCCCTCCACTACCAGCATTACATCCACAACCAGCAATACATCCACTACCAGCAACATATCCCTCTACTACCAGCAATACATCCCTCCACTACCAGCAAACCATCCCTCCACTACCAGCAATACATCCCTCCACTACCAGCAATACATCCTCCACTACCAGCAACACATCCTCCACTACCAGCAATACATCCCTCCACTACCAGCACATCCTCCACTACCAGCATTACATCCCTCCACTACCAGCATTACATCCCTCCACTACCAGCATTACATCCACTACCAGCATTACATCCCTCCAGTACCAGCATTACCTCCCTCCACTACCAGCATTACATCCATCCACTACCAGCAACATATCCATCCACTACCAGCAATACATCCCTCCACTACCAGCATTACATCCCTCCACTACCAGCATTACATCCCTCCACTACCAGCAATACATCTCTCCACTACCAGCATTACATCCCTCCACTACCAGCATTACATCTCTCCACTACCAGCAATACATCCCTCCACTACCAGCAATACATCTCTCCACTACCAGCATTACATCCACTACCAGCAATACATCCCTCCACTACCAGCATTACATCCCTCCACTACCAGCATTACATCCATCCACTACCAGCATTACATCCCTCCACTACCAGCAATACATCCCTCCACTACCAGCATTACATCCACTACCAGCAATACATCCCTCCACTACCAGCAATACATCCCTCCACTACCAGCAATACATCCCTCCACTACCAGCATTACATCCCTCCACTACCAGCAATACATCCCTCCACTACCAGCAATACATCCCTCCACTACCAGCATTACATCCCTCCACTACCAGCATTACATCCATCCCCTACCAGCAACATATCCATCCACTACCAGCAACATATCCATCCACTACCAGCAATACATCCCTCCACTACCAGCAATACATCCCTCCACTACCAGCATTACATCCACTACCAGCAATACATCCCTCCACTACTAGCAATACATCCCTCCACTACCAGCAATACATCCCTCCACTACCAGCATTACATCCCTCCACTACCAGCAATACATCCCTCCACTACCAGCAATACATCCCTCCACTACCAGCATTACATCCCTCCACTACCAGCATTACATCCCTCCACTACCAGCAACACATCCATCCACTACCAGCAACATATCCATCCACTACCAGCAATACATCCCTCCACTACCAGCAATACATCCCTCCACTACCAGCATTACATCCACTACCAGCATTACATCCCTCCACTACCAGCATTACATCCCTCCACTACCAGCATTACATCCCTCCACTACCAGCATTACATCCCTCCACTACCAGCATTACATCCCTCCACTACCAGCAATACATCCCTCCACTACCAGCATTACATCCACTACCAGCAATACATCCCTCCACTAACAGCAATACATCCCTCCACTACCAGCATTACATCTCTCCACTACCAGCAATACATCCCTCCACTACCAGCAATACATCCCTCCACTACCAGCAATACATCCCTCCACTACCAGCAATACATCCCTCCACTACCAGCAATACATCCCTCCACTACCAGCAATACATCCCTCCACTACCAGCATTACATCCCTCCACTACCAGCATTACATCCATCCCCTACCAGCAACATATCCATCCACTACCAGCAATACATCCCTCCACTACCAGCATTACATCCCTCCACTACCAGCAATACATCCCTCCACTACCAGCAATACATCCCTCCACTACCAGTATTACATCCCTCCACTACCAGCATTACATCCATCCCCTACCAGCAACATATCCATCCACTACCAGCAATACATCCCTCCACTACCAGCAATACATCCCTCCACTACCAGCATTACATCTCTCCACTACCAGCAATACATCCCTCCACTACCAGCAATACATCCCTCCACTACCAGCAATACATCCCTCCACTACCAGCAATACATCCCTCCACTACCAGCATTACATCCCTCCACTACCAGCATTACATCCATCCCCTACCAGCAACATATCCATCCACTACCAGCAATACATCCCTCCACTACCAGCATTACATCCCTCCACTACCAGCATTACATCCATCCACTACCAGCAACATATCCATCCACTACCAGCATTACATCCCTCCACTACCAGCATTACATCCCTCCACTACCAGCATTACATCCCTCCACTACCGCATATACATCCATCCACTACCAGCAACATATCCATCCACTACCAGCATTACATCCCTCCACTACCAGCATTACATCCCTCCACTACCAGCGTTACATCCATCCACTACCAGCATTACATCCATCCACTACCAGCATACATCCATCCACTACCAGCA
>NW_027035480.1:0-10657 GCF_034236695.1 Oncorhynchus nerka
ACCCAGCAGTAGAGTCAACCAAACCACCCAGCAGTAGAGTCAACCAAACAACCCAGTAGGATCAACCAAACAACCCAGCAGTAGAGTGAACCAAACAACCCAGCAGTAGAGTCAACCAAACAACCCAGCAGTAGAGTCAACCAAACAACCCAGTAGGATCAACCAAACGACCCAGTAGGATCAATCAAACAACCCAGCAGTAGAGTCAACCAAACAACCCAGCAGTAGAGTCAACCAAACAACCCAGCAGTAGAGTCAACCAAACAACCCAGCAGTAGAGTCAACCAAACAACCCAGTAGTAGAGTCAACCAAACAACCCAGCAGTAGAGTCAACCAAACAACCCAGCAGTAGAGTCAACCAAACAACCCAGCAGTAGAGTCAACCAAACAACCCAGCAGTAGAGTCAACCAAACAACCCAGCAGTAGAGTCAACCAAACCACCCAGCAGTAGAGTCAACCAAACAACCCAGCAGTAGAGTCAACCAAACAACCCAGCAGTAGAGTCAACCAAACAACCCAGCAGTGAGTCAACCAAACAACCCAGCAGTAGAGTCCAACCAAACCACCCAGCAGTAGAGTCAACCAAACAACCCAGCAGTAGGAGTCAACCAAACAACCCAGTAGTAGAGTCAACCAAACAACCCAGCAGTAGAGTCAACCAAATAGCAGAGACTAACTAAGAACAAAAACCCAGCAGCAGAGCTAACCTAAATAAACTCAGCAGCAGTAGAGTTTCAACCAAACAACCCAGAGAGGATCAACCAAACAATTCCAGCAGGGGATCAACTAGAGTCAACAACAGCAGAGAGTCAACCAAACACCGCAGCAGTAGAGTCAGGCATAAACCAAATGAAGTCAACCAAACAACCTGTAGATCAACCAAACAAACCCAGCAGGATCAACAAACAAACCCGCAGTAGGATCAACCAAACAAACCAGCAGTAGGATCAACCAAACAACCCAGTAGAGATCAACCAAACAACCCAGCAGTAGAGATCAACCAAACAACTCCAGCAGGAGTCAACCAAACAACCAGCAGTAGAGTCAATCAAACAACCCAGCAGCAGAGAGTCAACCAAACAACCCAGCAGTAGGATCAACCAAATAACCCAGCATAGAGTCAACAAACAACCCAGCAGTAGAGTCAACCAAAAACAACCCAGCAGTAGGATCAACCAAACAACCCAGCAGTAGGATCAACCAAACAACCCAGTAGGATCAACCAAACAACCCAGCAGTAGGATAAACCAAACAACCCAGTAGGATCAACCAAACAACCCAGTAGAGTCAACCAAACAACCCAGCAGGATCAACCAAACAACCCAGCAGTAGGATCAACCAAACAACCCAGCAGTAGGATCAACCAAACAACCCAGCAGTAGGATCAACCAAACAACCCAGCAGTAGAGTCAACCAAACAACCCAGCAGTAGAGTCAACCAAACAACCCAGCAGTAGAGTCAACCAAACAACCCAGCAGTAGAGTCAACCAAACAACCCAGCAGTAGAGTCAACCAAACAACCCAGTAGGATAGGGTCAAATCAAACAACCCCAGCAGGATCAAATCAAACAACCCAGCAGTAGGATCACAACCAAACAACCCAGCAGTAGAGTCAACCAAACAACCCCGCAGTAGAGTCAACCAAACAACCCAGTAGGATCAACCAAACAACCCAGCAGTAGGATCAACCAAACAACAAAGCAGTAGAGTCAACCAAACAACCCAGCAGTAGAGTCAACCAAACAACCCAGCAGTAGGACTAACCAAACAACCCAGCAGTAGAGTGAACCAAACTGTGAGAACTAAGAACTAAGGCTTTGTGTTCTAGTCAGGAGGACTCCTAGAGTACTGGGAGAACTAAGGCTGTTCTAGTCAGGAGGGACTTCCAGAGTACTGGGAGAACTAAGGCTTTGTGTTCTAGTCAGGAGGACTCCTGTGAGCACAAGAAGAACTAAGGCTTTGTGTTCTAGTCAGGAGGACTCCCAGAGTACTGTGAGAACTAAGGCTTTGTGTTCTAGTCAGGAGGACTCCCAGAGTACTGGGAGAACTAAGGCTTTGGTTCTAGTCAGAGGAATTCCCAGAGTACTGGCTTTCAGGGGTTAGAAGCCAACTAGAGGGCTGGGGAGAACTAAGGCTTGTGTTCTAGTCAGGAGGACTCCAGAGTACTGTGAGAACTAAGGCTTCAGTGTTCTAGTCAGGAGGACTCCCAGAGTGCTGGGAGTACTAAGGCTTTGTGTTCTAGTCAGGAGGACTCCCAGAGTACTGTGGGAGTACTAAGGCTTTGTGTATATATATAATACAAATAAGGATGAGGAAATGATTTGCTGTTTGGGAGAAGTTTCTCAAAAACGGAAATTTAAAAATGATGTCTGGACTTGTCATTTAACCATTGTCACCAACTGTGACTGCTCTGACAACTGTAGTGATAGGCAAATAGACACTGATTGGACTGTTTCTGTGGAGGGGGGGGCATATTGGACTGTTCCACCTTACCCTGTAGAAAGGGGTCATATTGGACTGTTCCAAACTTAACCTGTAGAGTGGGGTCATATTGGACTGTTCCAACTTACCCTGTAGAGAGGGGTCATATTGGACTGTTCCATCTCACCCTGTAGAGGGGGCCATATTGGACTGTTCCAACTCACCCTGTAGAGGGGGGCCATATTGGACTGTTCCAACTTACCCTGTGGAGGGGGCCATATTGAACTGTTCCAACTCACCCTGTAGAGAGGGTCATATTGGACTGTTCCAACTCACCCTGTAGAGGGGCCATATTGGACTGTTCCAACTCACCCTGTTTTTAAAAAAAAATTATTTCACCTTTATTTAACCAGGTAAGCAAGTTGAGAACAAGTTCTCATTTACAATTGCGACCTGGCCAAGATAAAGCAAAGCAGTTCGACACATACAACGACACAGAGTTACACATGGAGTAAAACAAACATACAGTCAATAATACAGTAAAAAAACAAGTCTATATACAATGTGAGCAAATTAGGTGAGAAGGGAGGTGAAGGCAAAAAAGGCCATGGTGGCAAAGTAAATACAATATAGCAAGTAAAACACTGGAATGGTAGTTTTGCAATGGAAGAATGTGCAAAGTAGAAATAAAAATAATGGGGTGCCAAGGAGCAAAATAAATAAATAAATTAAATACAGTTGGGAAAGAGGTAGTTGTTTGGGCTAAATTATAGGTGGGCTATGTACAGGTGCAGTAATCTGTAAGATGCTCTGACAGTTGGTGCTTAAAGCTAGTGAGGGAGATAAGTGTTTCCAATTTAAGAGATTTTTGTAGTTCGTTCCAGTCATTGGCAGCAGAGAACTGGAAGGAGAGGCGGCCAAAGAAAGAATTGGTTTTGGGGGTGACTAGAGAGATATACCTGCTGGACCGTGTGCTACAGGTGGGAGATGCTATGGTGACCAGCGAGCTGAGATAAGGGGGGACTTTACCTAGCAGGGTCTTGTAGATGACATGGAGCCAGTGGGTTTGGCGACGAGTATGAAGCAGGGCCAGCCAACGAGAGCGTACAGGTCGCAATGGTGGGTAGTATATGGGGCTTTGGTGACAAAAGCGGATTGCACTGTGATAGACTGCATCCAATTTGTTGAGTAGGGTATTGGAGGCTATTTTGTAAATGACATCGCCAAAGTCGAGGATTGGTAGGATGGTCAATTTTACAAGGGTATGTTTGGCAGCATGAGTGAAGGATGCTTTGTTGCGAAATAGGAAGCCAATTCTAGATTTAACTTTGGATTGGAGATGTTTGATATGGGTCTGGAAGGAGAGTTTACAGTCTAACCAGACACCTAGGTATTTGTAGTTGTCCACGTATTCTAAGTCAGAGCCGTCCAGAGTAGTGATGTTGGACAGGCGGGTAGGTGCAGGTAGCGATCGGTTGAAGAGCATGCATTTAGTTTTACTTGTATTTAAGAGCAATTGGAGGCCACGGAAGGAGAGTTGTATGGCATTGAAGCTTGCCTGGAGGGTTGTTAACACAGTGTCCAAAGAAGGGCCGGAAGTATACAGAATGGTGTCGTCTGCGTAGAGGTGGATCAGAGACTCACCAGCAGCAAGAGCGACCTCATTGATGTATACAGAGAAGAGAGTCGGTCCAAGAATTGAACCCTGTGGCACCCCCATAGAGACTGCCAGAGGTCCGGACAGCAGACCCTCCGATTTGACACACTGAACTCTATCAGAGAAGTAGTTGGTGAACCAGGCGAGGCAATCATTTGAGAAACCAAGGCTGTCGAGTCTGCCGATGAGGATGTGGTGGTTGACAGAGTCGAAAGCCTTGGCCAGATCAATGAATACGGCTGCACAGTAATGTTTCTTATCGATGGCGGTTAAGATATCGTTTAGGACCTTGAGCGTGGCTGAGGTGCACCCATGACCAGCTCTGAAACCAGATTGCATAGCAGAGAAGGTATGGTGAGATTCGAAATGGTCGGTAATCTGTTTGTTGACTTGGCTTTCGAAGACCTTAGAAAGGCATGGTAGGATAGATATAGGTCTGTAGCAGTTTGGGTCAAGAGTGTCCCCCCTTTGAAGAGGGGGATGACCGCAGCTGCTTTCCAATCTTTGGGAATCTCAGATGACACGAAAGAGAGGTTGAACAGGCTAGTAATAGGGGTGGCAACAATTTCGGCAGATAATTTTAGAAAGAAAGGGTCCAGATTGTCTAGCCCGGCTGATTTGTAGGGGTCCAGATTTTTCAGCTCTTTCAGAACTTCAGCTGAATGGATTTGGGAGAAGGAGAAATGGGGAAGGCTTGGGCGAGTTGCTGTTGGGGGTGCAGTGCTGTTGACCGGGGTAGGAGTTGCCAGGTGGAAAGCATGGCCAGCCGTAGAAAAATGCTTATTGAAATTCTCAATTATGGTGGATTTATCAGTGGTGACAGTGTTTCCTATCTTCAGTGCAGTGGGCAGCTGGGAGGAGGTGTTCTTATTCTCCATGGACTTTACAGTGTCCCAGAACTTTTTAGAGTTAGTGTTGCAGGAAGCAAATTTCTGCTTGAAAAAGCTAGCCTTGGCTTTTCTAACTGCCTGTGTATAACGGTTTCTAGCTTCCCTGAACAGCTGCATATCACGGGGCTGTTCGATGCTAATGCAGAACGCCATAGGATGTTTTTGTGTTGGTTAAGGGCAGTCAGGTCTGGGGAGAACCAAGGGCTATATCTGTTCCTGGTTCTAATTTTCTTGAATGGGGCATGTTTATTTAAGATTGTTAGGAAGGCATTTTTAAAAATATCCAGGCATCCTCTACTGACGGGATGAGATCAATATCCTTCCAGGACACCCCGGCCAGGTCGATTAGAAAGGCCTGCTCGCTGAAGTGTTTCAGGGAGCGTTTTACAGTGATGAGTGGAGGTCGTTTGACCGCTGACCCATTACGGATGCAGGCAATGAGGCAGTGATCGCTGAGATCTTGGTTGAAGACAGCAGAGGTGTATTTAGAGGGAAGTTGGTTAGGATGATATCTATGAGGGTGCCCGTGTTTAAGGCTTTGGGGGTACCTGGTAGGTTCATTGATAATTTGTGTGAGATTGAGGGCATCAAGTTTAGATTGTAGGATGGCTGGGGTGTTAAGCATGTTCCAGTTTAGGTCGCCTAGCAGCACGAGCTCTGAAGATAGATGGGGGCAATCAGTTCACATATGGTGTCCAGAGCACAGCTGGGGGCAGAGGGTGGTCTATAGCAGGCGGCAACGGTGAGAGACTTGTTTTTAGAGAGGTGGATTTTTAAAAGTAGAAGTTCAAATTGTTTGGGTACAGACCTGGATAGTAGGACAGAACTCTGCAGGCTATCTTTGCAGTAGATTGCAACACCGCCCCCTTTGGCAGTTCTATCTTGTCTGAAAATGTTGTAGTTTGGAATTAAAATTTCTGAATTTTTGGTGGTCTTCCTAAGCCAGGATTCAGACACAGCTAGAACATCCGGGTTGGCAGAGTGTGCTAAAGCAGTGAAAAGAACAAACTTAGGGAGGAGGCTTCTAATGTTAACATGCATGAAACCAAGGCTATTACGGTTACAGAAGTCATCAAAAGAGAGCGCCTGGGGAATAGGAGTGGAGCTAGGCACTGCAGGGCCTGGATTCACCTCTACATCGCCAGAGGAACATAGGAGGAGAAGAATAAGGGTACGGCTAAAAGCAATAAGAATTGGTCGTCTAGAACGTCTGGAACAGAGAGTAAAAGGAGGTTTCTGGGGGCGATAAAATAGCATCAAGGTATAATGTACAGACAAAGGTATGGTAGGATGTGAATACAGTGGAGGTAAACCTAGGTATTGAGTGATGAAGAGAGAGATATTGTCTCTAGAAACATCATTGAAACCAGGAGATGTCATTGCATGTGTGGGTGGTGGAACTAATAAGTTGGATAAGGTATAGTGAGCAGGACTAGAGGCTCTACAGTGAAATAAGCCAATAAACACTAACCAGAACAGCAATGGACAAGACATATTGACATTAAGGAGAGGCATCCTTAGTCGAGTGATCAAAAGGGTCAGGGAGTGGAGAGGTTGGTTTGGGGTCACGGCGATTTAGACAGCTAGCCAGGACATCCGTAGCAAGCTAGCATAGGATGGAGGTCATTGTTAGCCACCTCTTGCGTTCCGTCCGGTAGATTAGTGGAGTTCCGTGTTGTAGAGGGGATTAGTCCAAATCACACAACAACAAAAAAAATAAAAACAATAGATATAGTTATAGAGGCCCAAGAAGAAACATGTTAATAATAAAATAAATAAATTGTCCGATTGTCTATTCTGAGAGCAGCCGGTAAGACAGCTAACGGTTAGCAGGCCGCAGATGGGCGTTCAGGTAACGTCGCACGGGAGGAGCCAGCCAGATCTCCTTCGGGTAGATAACGTCGGCAGTCCAGTTATGTGAAGGCCCGGTGGGGCTCGCGTAGGCAGTAAAACGGGTCCCGGATAGGTGACTGCAGCCCAGGAGTGATTGACGGAGCTCAGGAGTGATTGACGGAGCTGGCTAGCTCGGAGTAATTGATGTTTGCTCCGGAATCGACGAAAGCAGATAGACACACGGATAGCAGCCAGCTAGCTGTGAGATCCGGGAGTGAATGTCCAGAGAGCAGTTGAAATCCAGGGACATGGAGAGAAAAAATCGGTCCGGTATGTTCCGCTCCGAGCCGCGCTGCGCCGTACAAAACTGGCGATAGATTTTCGAGTTAAAGGATAGCTGATGACCACAAACCGTGGTTAGCTGAATACTAACGAGTTGCCAGTAAAGAAGCTAACTAGCTTCTGATTAGCTTCTGGCTAGCTCCTGGCTAGCTTCTGGCTAGCTTCTTGGAGTTTCTGGCTAGCTTCTGGCTAGCTTCTTGAGGATTGCAGATTTGAGGTAAATAATACGTATTTATACATATCAATTGGAGAGGCAGGTTGCAGGAGAGTGTATTGAAGATGAGTTGATGGAAAATAAAAATAAAATGTATGTGAAAAAAGTTGTAAATATATATATATACAGGACACGACATAGACGAGGACAAAAGACGCTCTCTGAACTGCTATGCCATCTCGGCAACAGCAAAGAGGGCGGCCATATTAGAGGGCGGCCATATTGGACTGTTCCAACTCACCCTGTAGAGGGAGTCATGATGCAGCCTCCTCGGTCCACCGTCACCCTGCAGCCACACCCCGCTCTGGGGTGTCATGGTTCATTCCAAAGTTGTGCCCGAGGATTCGTGGGCCAGAGTAACCGCTGTTTCAGGGGGTTGTCCGAATGATCCTGAAAACAAGAACAATCAGCCAACCAACCAATCAACCAACCAACCAATCAACCAACCAACCAACCAACCAACCAATCAACAACCAACCAACCAACCAACCAACCAACCAAACAACCAACCAACCAACCAACCAACCAACCAACCAACCAACCAACCAGCCAGCCAGCCAGCCAGCCAACCAATCAATCAACCAATCAACCAACCAACCAAACAATCACCAACCAATCAACCAACCAACCAATCACCAACCAACCAAGCAATCAACAACCAACCAAGCAATCACCAACCAACCAAGCAATCAACAACCAAACAAAATCTCCATTCCAGCACAAACGGGGATATGATAAAGAGATTGTGTTTTTTAGGCCTAAATGTAATGTAAAAATATATATAATTCAATTGAATTCAAATTCATCTCAAAATAGGCTTGCGTAATCAAATTCTGTCGAGCGAAAATTTACTGAGGCAAATGTATGTTTTTACCTTAATTGTTTCCGTATTATAATTTGAGATTGGCGCAAGACTTAATTACTTTAGAAGAAGTCAAGAGGTAATAAACAATCTAGTTGGGTGTAGAGATGCTAGTTGGGTGTAGCAGATGCTAGTTGGGTGTAGCAGATGCTAGTTGAGTGTAGCAGAGATCTAGTTGGGTGTAGCAGATGCTAGTTGGGTGTAGCAGATGCTAGTTGGGTGTAGCAGATGCTAGTTGGGTGTAGCAGATGCTAGTTGGGTGTAGCAGATGCTAGTTGGGTGTAGCAGATGCTAGTTGGGTGTAGCAGATGCTAGTTGGGTGTAGCAGATTGCTAGTTGGGTGTAGCAGATGCTAGTTGGGTGTAGCAGATGCTAGTTGGGTGTAGCAGATGCTAGTTGGGTGTAGCAGATGCTACATTAATAGGACTCTGTACCGGTACCCCTGTAGCCTCCACATTGACTCTGTACCGGTACCCCTGTATATAGCCTCCAGATCTGTACCAGTATTTGACTCTGGTGTAGCAGATGCTAGTATATAGCTGACTCTGGGTACCCCTGTATATAGCAGACTCTGTACCAGTACCCCTGTTATTGGGTGTAGCAGATGCTCTGTACCGTACCCCTGTATAGCCTCCACATTGACTCTGTACCGCAGATATAGCCTCCACATTGACTTCTGTACCAGTACCCCTGTATATAGCCTCCACATTGATCTGCTGGTACCCCTGTATTGACATTGACTCTGTACTGGTACCCCCCTCCACATTGACTCTGTACCGGTACCCCTGTATATAGCCTCCACATTGACTCTGTACTCCTGTATATAGCCTCCACATTGACTCTGTGTACTGGTACCCCTGTATATAGCCTCCACATTGACTCTGTACCAGTACCCCTGTATATAGCCTCCACATTGACTCTGTACTGGTACTGATATAGCCTCCACATTGACTCTGTACCAGTACCCCTGTACCTCCACACACCGATGGTTTCCACGGTCAAAGTGACAAATAGCATTTGATTTGACGTTGCCGTTTGTTGTGCCTCATTAAAACACGAAAAGGTCTCGACTGTAATCAATACTTCCTGATTTATTAGGACAAGACGGTGTCATGACATAAACACTGAGTTGGGACGCGGGCCTGCGTTGAACAGGTTTCATTAAAGTGTGTGACGCGACGGGCCTGCGTGAACAGGCTCATTAAAAGTGTTGACGTTGACGTGGCCTGCGTTGAACAGGCTCATTAAAAGTGTTATCCTGATGTAAGAGGGAGCTAAGTATCCAACAACGAGGGAGGTGGAGAAGAAGAGGGGGAGGAAGAGAGGAGCCAAGAATCCAACAACAAGGAGGTTGAGAAGAAGAGGGGGAGGAAGAGGAGCCAAGAATCCAACAACAAGGGAGGTTGAGAAGAAGAGGGGGAGGAAGAGAGGGAGCCAAGAATCCAACAACGAGGGAGGTAGAGAAGAAGAGGGGGCGGGAGAGAGGGAGCGATGAATCCAACAACGAGGGAGGTGGAGAAGAAGAGGGGGAGGGAGAGAGGGAGCCAAGAATCCAACAACGAGGGAAGTGGAGAAGAAGAGAGGGAGGGAGAGAGGGAGCCAAGAATCCAACAATGAGGAAGGTGGAGTACAAGAGAGAGAGGAGAGGAGAGGAGAGGAGAGGAGAGGAGAGGAGAGGAGAGGAGAGGAGAGGAGAGGAGAGGAGAGGAGAGGAGAGGAGAGGAGAGGAGAGGAGAGGAGAGGGAGTTTCAGCAGGGTTTCCTACATAGTTAAACTATATGTGTCAAAGAGCACAGAACAGTCAAGTGGATCTGGTCATTCACATAAAGAGTTCAATACCCTCAGACGCTGTCACACACACACACGCACGCACGCACGCACGCACGCACGCACGCACGCACGCACGCACACACACACACACACGCACACAGACAACGCACACAGACACACACAGACACAAAGACACATACACACGCACACACAGACACACTTTGTAAAACAGCTGAGTCAGTTAGTCAGAAAAGGAACCGAGCCTCTCACCATGACGATGCCTCCAGACTGCTCTGCTGTACACATGCTCATGATGGGTGCCATGCCGATGGTGGTACCCTGGAAGAACACCCCACTGTGGAGACAAACAACATCAGTAGAACACCAGTAGAACACCCTGCTGTGGAGACAAACAACACCAGTAGAACACCAGTAGAACACCCCACTGTGGAGACAAACAACACCAGTAGAACACCAGTAGAACACCCTGCTGTGGAGACAAACAACACCAGTAGAACACCCTGCTGTGGAGACAAACAACACCAGTAGAACACCCCACTGTTGAGACAAACAACACCAGTAGAACACCCCGCTGTGGAGACAAACAACACCAGTAGAACACCCCGCTGTGGAGACAAACAACACCAGTAGAACACCCCGCTGTG
>NW_027035481.1:0-10658 GCF_034236695.1 Oncorhynchus nerka
CAGACCATTTCCACTAGTCCAGCCCATCCCCTCCCTTCAGCATCACTCTACCCACGACAGACCATTTCCGGCCACTAGTCCAGCATTTCCATCCCCTCCTTCAGCATCACTCTCCCCTCCCATACCCACGACAGACCATTTCCCACTAGTCCAGCCCATCCCCTCCCATCAGCATCCCATCCAGACCATTTCCCTTCCAGCATCAGCATCACTCTACCCACGACAGACCATTTCCACTAGTCCAGCCCATCCCCTCCTTCAGCATCACTCCCTACCCACGACAGACCATTTCCACTAGTCCAGCCCATCCCTCCCTTCAGCATCCACCTACCCACAGCATCACTCAGTCCATTTCCACTAGTCTAGCCCATCCCCTCCCTTCAGCATCACTCTACCCACATCCTCTGACAGACCATTTCCACTAGTCCAGCCCATCCCCTCCATCAGCATCACACTACCACGACAGCCATTTCCACTAGTCCAGCCCACTTCAGCATCACTCTACCCACAACAGACCATTTCCAGTCCAGCCCCATCATCCCTAGTCCAGCCATCCCCTCCATCAGCATCACTTACCCATGACAGACCATTTCCACTAGTCCAGCCCATCCCCTCCCTTCAGCATCACTCTACCCACGACAGACCATTTCCACTAGTCCAGCCCATCCCCTCCCTTCAGCATCACTCTACCCACGACAGACCATTTCCACTAGTCCAGCCCATCCCCTCCCTTCAGCATCACTCTACCCACGACAGACCATTTCCACTAGTCCAGCCCATCCCTCCCTTCAGCATCCTCTACCCACGACAGACCATTTCCACTAGTCCAGCCCATCCCCTCCCATCAGCATCACTCTACCCACGACAGACCATTTCCACTAGTCCAGCCCATCCCCTCCCTTCAGCATCACTCTACCCACGACAGACCATTTCCACTAGTCCAGCTCATCCCCTCCCATCAGCATCACTCTACAGGCCATTTCACGACAGACCATTTCCACTAGTCCAGCCCATCCCCTCCCTTCAGCATCACTCTACCCACGACAGACCATTTCCACTAGTCCAGCTCATCCCCTCCCATCAGCATCACTCTACCCACGACAGGCCATTTCCACTAGTCCAGCCCATCCCCTCCCATCAGCATCCCTCTACCCACAACAGACCATTTCCACTAGTCCAGCCCATCCCCTCCCTTCAGCATCACTCTACCCACGACAGACCATTTCCACTAGTCCAGCTCCATCCCTCCCCTCATCCATCAGCATCACTCTCAGCACCCACGACAGGCCATTTCCACTAGTCCAGCCCATCCCCTCCATCAGCATCACTCTACCCACGACAGACCATTTCCACTAGTCCAGCCCATCCTCCATCAGCATCACTCTACCCACGACAGACCATTTCCACTAGTCCAGCCCATCCCTCCCATCAGCATCACTCTACCCACGACAGGCCATTTCCACTAGTCCAGTCCATCCCCTCCCTTCAGCATCACTCTACCCACGACAGGCCATTTCCACTAGTCCAGCCCATCCCCTCCCTTCAGCATCACTCTACCCATGACAGACCATTTCCACTAGTCCAGCCCATCCCCTCCCATCAGCATCACTCTACCCACGACAGACCATTTCCACTAGTCCAGCCCATCCCCTCCCTTCAGCATCACTCCCTCAGCATCACTCTACCCACGACAGACCATTTCCACTAGTCCAGCCCATCCCCTCCCATCAGCATCACTCTACCCACGACAGACCATTTCCACTAGTCCAGCCCATCCTTCAGCATCACTCTACCCACAACAGACCATTTCCACTAGTCCAGCCCATCCCCTCCCATCAGCATCCCTCTACCCACGACAGGCCATTTCCACTAGTCCAGCCCATCCTCCCTTCAGTCCAGCCCATCAGCTCATCACTCTACCCACGACAGCCATTTCCACTAGTCCAGCCCATCCCCTCCCTTCAGCATCACTCTACCCACGACAGACCATTTCCACTAGTCCAGCCCATCCCTCCCTTCAGCATCACTCTACCCATGACAGACCATTTCCACTAGTCCAGCCCATCCCTCCCATCAGCATCACACTACCCACGACAGACCATTTCCACTAGTCCAGCCCATCCCCTCCCTTCAGCATCACTCTACCCACGACAGGCCATTTCCACTAGTCCAGCCCATCCCTTCAGCATCACTACCCACGACAGACCATTTCCACTAGTCCAGCCCATCCTCCCATCAGCATCACACTACCCACGACAGACCATTTCCACTAGTCCAGCCCATCCCCTCCCTTCAGCATCACTCTACCCACGACAGACCATTTCCACTAGTCCAGCCCATCCCCTCCCTTCAGCATCACTCTACCCACGACAGACCATTTCCACTAGTCCAGCCCATCCTTCAGCATCCTTCAGCACTAGTCCAGCCCATCCCTCCCTTCAGCATCACTCTACCCACGACAGACCATTTCCACTAGTCCATCCTCCCATCCCATCCCCTCCCTTCAGCATCACTCTACCCACGACAGACCATTTCCACTAGTCCAGCCCATCCCCTCCCTTCAGCATCACTCTACCCACGACAGACCATTTCCACTAGTCCAGCCCATCCCCTCCCATCAGCATCACTCTACCCACGACAGACCATTTCCACTAGTCCAGCCCATCCCCTCCCTTCCGCATCACTCTACCCACGACAGACCATTTCCACTAGTCCAGCTCATCCCCTCCCTTCAGCATCACTCTACGACAGACCATTTCCACTAGTCCAGCCCATCCCCTCCCATCAGCATCACTCTACCCACGACAGACCATTTCCACTAGTCCAGCCCATCCCCTCCCTTCAGCATCACTCTACCCACGACAGACCATTTCCACTAGTCCAGCTCATCCCCTCCCATCAGCATCACTCTACCCACGACAGGCCATTTCCACTAGTCCAGCCCATCCCCTCCCATCAGCATCCCTCTACCCACAACAGATCATTTCCACTAGTCCAGCCCATCCCCTCCCTTCAGCATCACTCTACCCACGACAGACCATTTCCACTAGTCCAGCTCATCCCCTCCCATCAGCATCACTCTACCCACGACAGGCCATTTCCACTAGTCCAGCCCATCCCCTCCCATCAGCATCCCTCTACCCACAACAGACCATTTCCACTAGTCCAGCCCATCCCCTCCCATCAGCATCCCTCTACCCACGACAGGCCATTTCCACTAGTCCAGCCCATGTCCAGCCCATCAGCATCACTCTACCCACGACAGGCCATTTCCACTAGTCCAGTCCATCCCCTCCCTTCAGCATCACTCTACCCACGACAGGCCATTTCCACTAGTCCAGCCCATCCCCTCCCTTCAGCATCACTCTACCCACGACAGGCCATTTCCACTAGTCCAGCCCATCCCCTCCCATCAGCATCCCTCTCCCACTAGTCCAGCATCCATCTCTACCCACAACAGACCATTTCCACTAGTCCAGCCCATCCTCCCATCAGCATCACTCTACCCACGACAGACCATTTCCACTAGTCCAGCCCATCCCCTCCCATCAGCATCACTCTACCCACGACAGGCCATTTCCACTAGTCCAGCCCATCCCCTCCCATCAGCATCCCTCTACCCACAACAGACCATTTCCACTAGTCCAGCCCATCCCCTCCCATCAGCATCCCTCTACCCACGACAGGCCATTTCCACTAGTCCAGCCCATCATCCCTACCCACGACAGGCCATTTCCCATCAGCATCCCTCCCTTCAGCATCCACCCGACAGGCCATTTCCACTAGTCCAGCCCATCCCCTCCCTTCAGCATCACTCTACCCATGACAGACCATTTCCACTAGTCCAGCCCATCCCCTCCCATCAGCATCACACTACCCACGACAGACCATTTCCACTAGTCCAGCCCATCCCCTCCCTTCAGCATCACTCTACCCACGACAGGCCATTTCCACTAGTCCAGCCCATCCCCTCCCATCAGCATCACTCTACCCACGACAGACCATTTCCACATCAGCCCATCAGCATCACTCTACCCACGACAGACCATTTCCACTAGTCCAGCCCATCCCCTCCCTTCAGCATCACACTACCCACGACAGACCATTTCCACTAGCCCAGCCCATCCCCTCCCTTCAGCATCACTCTACCCACGACAGACCATTTCCACTAGTCCAGCCCATCCCCTCCCTTCAGCATCACTCTACCCACGACAGACCATTTCCAGTCCAGCCCATCCCCTCCCATCAGCATCACTCTACCCACGACAGACCATTTCCACAGTCCAGCTCATCCCCTCCCTTCAGCATCACTCTACCCACGACAGACCATTTCCACTAGTCCAGCCCATCCCCTCCCATCAGCATCACTCTACCCACGACAGACCATTTCCACTAGTCCAGCCCATCCCCTCCCATCAGCATCACTCTACCCACGACAGACCATTTCCACTAGTCCAGCCCATCCCCTCCCTTCAGCATCACTCTACCCACGACAGGCCATTTCCACTAGTCCAGCCCATCCCCTCCCTTCAGCATCACTCTACCCACGACAGACCATTTCCACTAGTCCAGCCCATCCCCTCCCATCAGCATCACTCTACCCCGACAGACCATTTCCACAGTCCACCATCCCCTCCTTCAGCATCCACCCACGACAGACCATTTCCACTAGTCCAGCCCATCCCCTCCCATCAGCATCACTCTACCCACGACAGACCATTTCCACTAGTCCAGCCCATCCCCTCCCTTCAGCATCACTCTACCCACGACAGACCATTTCCACTAGTCCAGCCATTTCATCCCCTCCCTTCAGCATCATCCCCGACAGACCCACTAGTCCAGCCCATCCCCTCCCATCAGCATCACTCTACCCACGACAGACCATTTCCACTAGTCCAGCCCATCCCTCCCATCAGCATCACTCTACCCACGACAGACCATTTCCACTAGTCCAGCCCATCCTCCCATCAGCATCCTCTCTACCCACGACAGACCATTTCCACTAGTCCAGCCCATCCCCTCCCATCAGCATCACTTACCCCGACAGACCATTTCCACTAGTCCAGCCCATCCCCTCCCTTCAGCATCACTCTACCCACGACAGACCATTTCCACTAGTCCAGCCCATCCCCTCCCATCAGCATCACTCTACCCACGACAGACCATTTCCACTAGTCCAGCCCATCCTCCCATCAGCATCACTCTACCCACGACAGACCATTTCCACTAGTCCAGCCCATCCCCTCCCTTCAGCATCACTCTACCCACGACAGACCATTTCCACTAGCCCAGCCCATCCCCTCCCATCAGCATCCTCTACCACGACAGACCATTTCCACTAGTCCAGCCCATCCCCTCCCTTCAGCATCACTCTACCCACGACAGACCATTTCCACTAGTCCAGCCCATCCCCTCCCATCAGCATCACTCTACCCACGACAGACCATTTCCACTAGTCCAGCCCATCCCTCCCTTCAGCATCACTCTACCCACGACAGACCATTTCCACTAGTCCAGCCCATCCCCTCCCTTCAGCATCACTCTACCCACGACAGACCATTTCCACTAGTCCAGCCCATCCCCTCCCATCAGCATCACTCTACCCACGACAGACCATTTCCACTAGTCCAGCCCATCCCCTCCCTTCAGCATCACTCTACCCGACAGACCATTTCACTGGTCCAGCCCATCCCCTCCCTTCAGCATCACACTACCCACAACAGGCCATTTCCACTAGTCCAGCCCATCCCCCCTTCAGCATCACTCTACCCACGACAGACCATTTCCACTAGTCCAGCCCATCCCCTCCCTTCAGCATCCTCTACCCACGACAGGCCATTTCCACTAGTCCAGCCCATCCCCTCCCATCAGCATCCTCTACCCACAACAGATCATTTCCACTAGTCCAGCCCATCCCTCCCTTCAGCATCACATCCCCTCTACCCACGACAGACCATTTCCACTAGTCCAGCCCATCCCCTCCCATCAGCATCCTCTCAGCCATTTCCACAGTCCAGCCCATCCCTCCCATCAGCATCCTCTACCCACAACAGACCATTTCCACTAGTCCAGCCCATCCCCTCCCATCAGCATCCCTCTACCCACGACAGGCCATTTCCACTAGTCCAGCCCATGTCCAGCCCATCAGCCCTCCCTCACCCACGACAGGCCATTTCCACTAGTCCAGCCCATCCCCTCCCTTCAGCATCACTCTACCCACGACAGGCCATTTCCACTAGTCCAGCCCATCCCCTCCCTTCAGCATCACTCCATCCTCCCAGCGACAGACCATTTCCACTAGTCCAGCCCATCCCCTCCCATCAGCATCACACTACCCACGACAGACCATTACTCCACTAGTCCAGCCCATCCCCTCCTTCAGCATCACTCTATCCCACGACAGACCATTTCCACTAGTCCAGCCCATCCCCTCCCATCAGCATCACTCTACCCACGACAGACCATTTCCACTAGTCCAGCCCATCCCCTCCCTTCAGCATCACTCTACCCACGACAGACCATTTCCACTAGTCCAGCCCATCCCCTCCCTTCAGCATCACTCTACCCACGACAGACCATTTCCACTAGTCCAGCCCATCCCCTCCCTTCAGCATCACTCTACCCACGACAGACCATTTCCACTAGTCCAGCCCATCCCCTCCCATCAGCATCACTCTACCCACGACAGACCATTTCCACTGGTCCAGCCCATCCCCTCCCTTCAGCATCACTCTACCCACGACAGACCATTTCCACTAGTCCAGCTCATCCCCTCCCTTCAGCATCACTCTACCCACGACAGACCATTTCCACTAGTCCAGCCCATCCCCTCCCATCAGCATCACTCTACCCACGACAGACCATTTCCACTAGTCCAGCCCATCCCCTCCCATCAGCATCACTCTACCCACGACAGACCATTTCCACTGGTCCTGCCCATCCCCTCCCTTCAGCATCACACTACCCACAACAGGCCATTTCCACTAGTCCAGCCCATCCCCTCCCTTCAGCATCACTCTACCCACAACAGACCATTTCCACTAGCCCAGCCCATCCCCTCCCATCAGCATCACTCTACCCACGACAGACCATTTTTCCACTCAGTCTACCCAGACAGACCATTTCCCCTCCCTTCCTTCAGCATCACTCTACCCACGACAGACCATTTCCACTAGTCCAGCCCATCCCCTCCCATCAGCATCACTCTACCCACGACAGACCATTTCCACTGGTCCAGCCCATCCCCTCCCTTCAGCATCACTCTACCCACGACAGACCATTTCCACTAGTCCAGCTCATCCCCTCCCTTCAGCATCACTCTACCCACGACAGACCATTTCCACTAGTCCAGCCCATCCCCTCCCATCAGCATCACTCTACCCACGACAGACCATTTCACTAGTCCATCCTCCCATCCCCTCCCATTTCAGCATCACTTCTACCCACGACAGACCATTTCCACTAGTCCAGCCCATCCCCTCCCTTCAGCATCACTCTACCCACGACAGACCATTTCCACTAGTCCAGCCCATCCCCTCCCATCAGCATCACTCTCAGACCATTTCCACTAGTCCAGCCCATCCCCTCCCTTCAGCATCACTCTACCCACGACAGACCATTTCCACCCATCCTCCCATCAGCATCCTCCCATTTCCACAGTCCATCATCCCCTCCCTTCAGCATCACCCACGACAGACCATTTCCACTAGTCCAGCAGACCATTTCCACTAGTCCCCATCCCCCCATCAGCATCACTCTACCCACGACAGACCATTTCCACTAGTCCAGCCCATCCCCTCCCATCAGCATCACTCTACCCACGACAGACCATTTCCACTAGTCCAGCCCATCCCCTCCCATCAGCATCACTCTACCCACGACAGACCATTTCCACTAGTCCAGCCCATCCCCTCCCTTCAGCATCACTCTACCCACGACAGACCATTTCCACTAGTCCAGCCCATCCCTCCCTTCAGCATCACTCTACCCCACGACAGACCATTTCCACTAGTCCAGCCCATCCCCTCCCTTCAGCATCACTCTACCCACAACAGACCATTTCCACTAGTCCAGCCCATCCCCTCCCATCAGCATCACACTACCCACGACAGACCATTTCCACTAGTCCAGCCCATCCCCCATCAGCATCACTCTACCCACCAGACCATTTCCACTAGTCCAGCCCATCCTCCCATCAGCATCACACTACCCACGACAGACCATTTCCACTAGTCCAGCCCATCCCCTCCCTTCAGCATCACACTACCCACGACAGACCATTTCCACTAGTCCAGCCCATCCCCTCCCTTCAGCATCACTCTACCCACGACAGACCATTTCCACTAGTCCAGCCCATCCCCTCCCATCAGCATCACTCTACCCACAACAGACCATTTCCACTAGTCCAGCCCATCCCCTCCCATCAGCATCACTCTACCCACGACAGACCATTTCCACTAGTCCAGCCCATCTCCTCCCATCAGCATCACACTACCCACGACAGACCATTTCCACTAGTCCAGCCCATCCCCTCCCATCAGCATCACTCTACCCACAACAGACCATTTCCACTAGTCCAGCCCATCCCCTCCCATCAGCATCACTCTACCCACGACAGACCATTTCCACTGTATTTATTAAAAGAGGTCCTATAGAGTCTTACATCTCTAACAATGTTATGATGACTTTAGCTCTACAAACACTCCAGGAAAAGGAGTCCGGACTATTAGGTTATTGAGGTGATCATTATGTTTTTATTGAATATTATGTATTACTTATTTGTATTTTATCCAACACAATGGCAGGATACAATATGTGTATCATTTAGATTATTATATATGAGCCAATCGCAGTGCAGGCTTTTCTCCTCCCCCCACCTAGACCCACCCATCCAGTTCAACAGAGTGGTGTGGGTAGGGTCGCTGCAATAACCAATAAGATGGTAATCAAGCCACCATGTTGCTGGGATGGGAAATTAAATGATGACCAGAGCCACCTGGGACTGGGAGCATTCATCAACAGGCAGATTGGATGTTTGGAGATAAACAGGCTCAGGGCTCAGGGTAGATTGGATGTTTGGATATAAACAGGGTCAGGGCTCAGGGCAGATTGGATGTTTGGATATAAACAGGCTCAGGGCAGATTGGATGTTTGGATATAAACAGGCTCGGGGCAGATTGGATGTTTGGATATAAACAGGGTCAGGGCTCAGGGCAGATTGGATGTTTGGATATAAACAGGGTCAGTGCTCAGGTTAGATTGATGTTTGGATATAAACAGGGTCAGGGCTCAGGGTATATTGGATGTTTGGATATAAACAGGGTCAGGGCTCAGGGCAGATTGGATGTTTGGATATAAACAGGCTCAGGGCAGATTGGATGTTTGGATATAAACAGGCTCAGGGCAGATTGGATGTTTGGATATAAACAGGGTCAGGGCTCAGGGCAGATTGGATGTTTGGATATAAACAGGGTCAGTGCTCAGGTTAGATTGATGTTTGGATATAAACAGGGTCAGGGCTCAGGGTATATTGGATGTTTGGATATAAACGGGGTCAGGGCTCAGGGCAGATTGGATGTTTGGATATAAACAGGCTCAGGGCAGATTGGATGTTTGGATATAAACAGGATCAGGGCTCAGGGCAGATTGGATGTTTGGATATAAACAGGATCAGGGCTCAGGGCAGATTGGATGTTTGGATATAAACAGGGTCAGGGCTCAGGTTAGATTGGATGTTTGGACATAAACAGGGTCAGGGATCAGGGTAGATTGGATGTTTGGATATAAACAGGGTCAGGGCTCAGGGTAGATTGGATGCTTGGATATAAACAGGCTCAGGACAGATTGGATGTTTGGATATAAACAGGCTCAGGACAGATTGGATGTTTGGATATAAACAGGCTCAGGACAGATTGGATGTTTGGATATAAACAGGGTCAGGGCTCAGGGTAGATTGGATGTTTGGATATAAACAGGCTCAGGACAGATTGGATGTTTGGATATAAACAGGATCAGGGCAGATTGGATGTTTGGATATAAACAGGATCAGGGCTCAGGGCAGATTGGATGTTTGGATATAAACAGGATCAGGGCTCAGGGCAGATTGGATGTTTGGATATAAACAGGGTCAGGGCTCAGGTTAGATTGGATGTTTGGACATAAACAGGGTCAGGGATCAGGGTAGATTGGATGTTTGGATATAAACAGGGTCAGGGCTCAGGGTAGATTGGATGCTTGGATATAAACAGGCTCAGGACAGATTGGATGTTTGGATATAAACAGGCTCAGGACAGATTGGATGTTTGGATATAAACAGGCTCAGGACAGATTGGATGTTTGGATATAAACATGGTCAGGGCTCAGGGTAGATTGGATGTTTGGATATAAACAGGCTCAGGACAGATTGGATGTTTGGATATAAACAGGATCAGGGTAGATTGGATGTTTGGATATAAACAGGCTCAGGGCAGATTGGATGTTTGGATATAAACAGGATCAGGGCAGATTGGATGTTTGGATATAAACAGGCTCAGGGTAGATTGGATGTTTGGATATAAACAGGCTCAGGGTAGATTGGATGTTTGGATATAAACAGGCTCAGGACAGATTGGATGTTTGGATATAAACAGGATCAGGGTTCAGGGCAGATTGGATGTTTG
>NW_027035482.1:0-10660 GCF_034236695.1 Oncorhynchus nerka
GTATGATGAGAGGAAGTCGTCATGTTTCCCATGATCTAGCCCTGAAAGAGCAGGGTATGATGAGAGGAAGTCGCATGTTTCCCAGTGATCTAGCCCTGAAAGAGCAGGGTATGATGAGAGGAAGTCGTCATGTTTCCCAGCCCTGAAAGAGCAGGGTATGATGAGAGGAAGTCATGCTTCCCAGTGACCTAGCCCTGAAAGAGCAGGGTATGATGAGAGGAAGTCGTGTTTCCCAGTGATCTAGCCCTGAAAGAGCAGGGTATGATGAGAGGAAGTCGTCATGTTTCCCAGCCCTGAAAGAGCAGGGTATGATGAGAGGAAGTCGTGTTTCCCAGTGATCTAGCCCTGAAAGAGCAGGGTATGATGAGAGGAAGTCGTCATGTTTCTCAGCCCTGAAAGAGCAGAGTATGATGAGAGGAAGTCATGTTTCCCAGTGATCTAGCCCTGACAGAGCAGGGTATGATGAGAGGAAGTCGTCATGTTTCCCAGTGGTCTAGCCCTGAAAGAGCAGGGTATGATGAGAGGAAGTTTGTCATGTTTCCCAGTGATCTAGCCCTGACAGAGCAGGGTATGCTGAGAGAAGTCGTCGTGTTTCCCAGTGATCCTAGCCCTGAAGAGCAGGGGTATGATGAGAGGAAGTGATGTGTTTCCCAGTGATCTAGCCCTGAAAGAGCAGAGTATGATGAGAGGGGTCGTGTTTCCCAGTGATCTAGCCCTGAGAAAGAGCAGGGTATGATGAGAGGAAGTCGTCGTGTTTCCCAGTGATCTATCCATGAAGAGCAGGGTATGATGAGAGGAAGTCGTCATGTTTCTCAGCCCTGAAAGAGCAGGGTATGATGAGGGAAATCGTCATGTTTCCCAGCCCTGAAGGCAGGGTATGATGAGAGAGTCGTCATGTTTCCCAGTGATCTAGCCCTGAAGAGCAGGGTATGATGAGAGGAAGTCGTCATGTTTCCCAGTGATCTAGCCCTGAAAGAGCGGGTATGATGAAGGAGTGGTCATGCTTTACCCCACACAGTGTGATCTAGCCCTGAAAAGAGCAGGGTATGATGAGAGAAGTCGTCATGTTTCCAGTAGTCTATCCCTGAAAAGAGCAGGGTATGATGAGGAAGAAGTCATGTTCCCGATGATCTAGCCCTGAAAGAGCAGAGTATGATGAGAGGAAGTCATGTTTCCCAGTGATCTAGCCCTGAAGAGCAGAGAGTATGATGAGAGATCGTGTTTCCCAGTGATCTAGCCCTGAAAGAGCAGGGTATGATGAGAGGGAAGTCGTCATGTTTCCCAGTGATCTAGCCCTGAAGAGCAGGGTATGATGAGAGGAAGTCGTCATGTTTCCCAGTGATCTATCCCTGAAAGGAGCAGGGTATGATGAGAGGAAGTTATCGTGTTTCCCGTGATCATGTTTCCCAGCCCTGAAAGAGCAGGGTATGATGAGAAGTCGTCATGTTTCCCAGTGAAATCAGCTCTGACAGAGCAGGGTATGATGAGAAGGAAGTCGTCATGTTTCCCAGTGCCCTGAAAGAGCAGGGTATGATGAGAAGGAAATCGTCATGTTTCCCAGCCCTGAAAGAGCAGGGTATGATGAGAGAATCGTCATGTTTCCCAGCCCTGAAAGAGCAGGGTATGATGAGAGGAAGTCATGTTTCCCAGTGATCTAGCCCTGAAAAAGAGCAGGGTATGATGAGAGGAAGTCGTCATGTTTCCCAGCCCTGAAAAGGCAGGGTATGATGAAGGAAGTCATGCTTTCAGTGACCAGCCCTGAAAGAGCAGGGTATGATGAGAGAAGTCATGTTTGATCTAGCCCTGAAAGAGCAGGGTATGATGAGAGAAGTCGTCATGTTTCCCAGCCCTGAAAGAGCAGGGTATGATGAAGGAAGTCATGTTTCCCAGCCCTGAGAGAGCAGGGTATGATGAGAGGAAGTCGTGTTTCCCAGTGATCTAGCCCCTGAAAGAGCAGGGGTATGATGAGAGGAAGTAAATCGTGTTTCCCGTGATCTAGCCCTGAAAGAGCAGGGGTATGATGAGAGAAGTCATGTTTCCCAGTGATCTAGCCCTGAGAGAGCAGGGTATGATGAAGGGAAGTCGTCATGTTTCCCAGCCCTGAGCAGGTATGATGAGAGAAGTCTCTCACGACGGAGGAGTTGGAGTTGGAACAAGCAGCCTCTAAATTCACCTACTGTTCCACCAAGGGAGTGATGAATGGACACCGTTGGTCAACTGAGATTTCTTTAGTCCAGCAGTCTCCTGTTTTGGAGTTTATTTTTCCACGTCCTCTGCATCCATTATGCTTTTACACGTGTTACGGTGTTGGGAGTTAGTTATAACCAGAGTTATTAATGTGGTTATGACAGGCTATAAAGTCAGTCCCCTATTGGTCACATGCATGCGATGCTTACATGTGTCACATAAAAGAGAGCAAAGGTTTGAGGAATAGGGAATGTATATCTAAACAAATGAGGGTTTCTGGAATGAAGTGTTTCAGTCAAGAGGAAAAACAAATAAGTAACTAGAGATGTCTTACACTGTAGCTTCAGCACCACGGACAGCGGCAATCACACTGTTGGTGTTTCTGTGGTCGCTGCAGGAGGAGAGACATGCCCGTCCCAAATCAGTTTCCATCTGGCTCCTCTGGAGTCATCTGTGTTCCATAAACAGCCCTCTTAAAGCAGCTCAGTGCCCACTGGTTGGTTGGCTTAAAGCAGCTCAGTGCTCACTGCTTGCTTAAAGCAGCTCTAAGTGCTCACTGGTTGGATTGCTTAAAGCAGCTCAGTGCTCACTGGTGGAAGCTTGCTTAAAGCTCAGTGCTCACTGGTTGGCTGGCTTAAAGCAGCTCAGTGCCCACTGGTTGGCTGGCTTAAAGCAGCTCAGTGCTCACTGGTAGGCTTGCTTAAAGCAGCTCGGTGCCCACTGGTTGGCTGGCTTAAAGCAGCTCGGTGCCCACTGGTCGGCTTGCTTAAAGCAGCTCGGTGCCCACTGGTTGGCTGGCTTAAAGCAGCTCGGTGCCCGCTGGTTGGCTGGCTTAAAGCAGCTCGGTGCCCACTTGGCTGGTTTGCTTAAAGCAGCGCTCGGTGCCCACTGGTTGGCTGGCTTAAAGCAGCTCGGTGCCCACTGGTTGGCTTGCTTTTGTTTGGCCTTTTAAGTTTTCTGAATCAATAAAAATTAACCTTAAAGAGTATATATATTTTTAATGTTCATTGTTGGACCATAAGACACTAAAAACACCAAGTGATTTTTAATTTAGTAAATCTGTTGTGTAGGTATTCCCAGGCATGATAGAGACACGTGATCATATACAATTTAATCAAGGTTTGAAATGATTGTTTTAGTCATATTATCTGATTGTTCTTCTTGTGGTCAATTTTCAGTCTACAAATGATTTGTCATTATGTTCCCGACCGTCCGTTCAAGTAAAGATCGTCCCGTTGAAGATCCCTTCAATAAGATGTATTTTCCATATATAAAAACACAAGTTTTAACATTTCTACCAGTCGAAAGAACAGATGACTCTGTCTGTTTAACCTCCCGGTGGGGTGACCTGTCTGTCTAACCTCCCGGTGGGGTGACCTGTCTGTCTAACCTCCCGGTGGGGTGACCTGTCTGTCTAACCTCCCGGTGGGGTGACCTGTCTGTTTAACCTCGATTGGGGTGACCTGTCTGTGTAACCTCCCGGTGGGGGTGTGACCTGTCTGTCCTAACCTCCCGGTGGGGTGACCTGTCTGTCTAACCTCCCGGTGGGGTGACCTGTCTGTCTAACCTCCCGGTGGGGTGACCTGTCTGTCTAACCTCCCGGTGGGGTGACCTGTCTGTCTAACCTCCCGGTGGGGTGACCTGTCTGTCTAACCTCCCGGTGGGGTGACCTGTCTGTTTAACCTCCCGGTGGGGTGACCTGTCTGTCTAACCTCCCGGTAGGGTGACCTGTCTGTGTAACCTCCCGGTGGGGTGACCTGTCTGTGTAACCTCCCGGTGGGGTGACCTGTCTGTGTAACCTCCCGGTGGGGTGACCTGTCTGTGTAACCTCCCGGTGGGGGGACCTGTCTGTTTAACCTCCCGGTGGGGCGACCTGTCTGGTTAACCTCCCGGTGGGGCGACCTGTCCGTTTTCATCAGACTGATCCAGATGCCCCTCGGATCCAGGTCTGTCTGATTCCAGTGGGAGGATAAGATGTTCCTTTTGTCCTCCCAGAATGGCCTGCTCTCTAGTATTCTACTCTTGACCGAGGGCCAGACTGGACTGTAGTGTATTGGCTGTGAGTGGGGCACTTCTGATTCCTGACACTTAATCAGTAAGTGCTTCTGGCATCCATCTTGATTTATCTCCAGCTAAATGGTGGGACATCAGTCTTTCTGTCAGGACTGGAGGTGAGGTGTTTGGTATTATTCTGTCCCCTCCACCCACTGCCTCTCCTCCACGGCCTCTCTTCTCCTCCTCCACGGCCTCTCTTCTCCTCCTCCACGGCCTCTCTTCTCCTCCTCCACGGCCTCTCTCCTCCTCCTCCACGGCCTCTCTCCTCCTCCTCCACGGCCTCTCTCCTCCTCCTCCACGGCCTCTCTCCTCCTCCTCCACGGCCTCTCTCCTCCTCCTCCACGGCCTCTCTCCTCCTCCTCCACGGCCTCTCTTCTCCTCCACGGCCTCTCTTCTCCTCCACGGCCTCTCTTCTCCTCCACGGCCTCTCTTCTCCTCCACGGCCTCTCTTCTCCTCCACGGCCTCTCTTCTCCTCCTCCTCCACGGCCTCTCTTCTCCTCCTCCACGGCCTCTCTTCTCCTCCTCCACGGCCTCTCTTCTCCTCCTCCACGGCCTCTCTTCTCCTCCTCCACGGCCTCTCTTCTCCTCCTCCACGGCCTCTCTTCTCCTCCTCCACGGCCTCTCTCCTTCTCCTCCACGGCCTCTCTCCTCCTCCTCCACGGCCTCTCTCCTCCTCCTCCACGGCCTCTCTCCTCCTCCTCCACGGCCTCTCTCCTCCTCCTCCACGGCCTCTCTTCTCCTCCACGGCCTCTCTTCTCCTCCACGGCCTCTCTTCTCCTCCACGGCCTCTCTTCTCCTCCACGGCCTCTCTTCTCCTCCACGGCCTCTCTTCTCCTCCACGGCCTCTCTTCTCCTCCACGGCCTCTCTTCTCCTCCACGGCCTCTCTTCTCCTCCACGGCCTCTCTTCTCCTCCACGGCCTCTCTTCTCCTCCTCCTCCACGGCCTCTCTTCTCCTCCTCCTCCACGGCCTCTCTTCTCCTCCTCCTCCACGGCCTCTCTTCTCCTCCTCCTCCACGGCCTCTCTTCTCCTCCTCCTCCACGGCCTCTCTTCTCCTCCTCCTCCACGGCCTCTCTTCTCCTCCTCCACGGCCTCTCTTCTCCTCCTCCACGGCCTCTCTCCTCCCTCCTCCACGGCCTCTCTCCTCCTCCTCCACGGCCTCTCTCCTCCTCCTCCACGGCCTCTCTCCTCCCCTCCTCCACGGCCTCTCTCCTCCTCCTCCACGGCCTCTCTCTCTCCTCCTCCACGGCCTCTCCTCCTCCTCCACGGCCTCTCTCCTCCTCCTCCACGGCTCTCTCTCCTCCTCCTCCACGGCCTCTCTTCTCCTCCACGGCCTCTCTTCTCCTCCACGGCCTCTCTTCTCCTCCACGGCCTCTCTTCTCCTCCTCCTCCACGGCCTCTCTCCTCCTCCTCCACGGCCTCTCTCCTCCTCCTCCACGGCCTCTCCTCCTCCTCCACGGCCTCTCTCCTCCTCCTCCACGGCCTCTCTCCTCCTCCTCCACGGCCTCTCTCCTCCTCCTCCACGGCCTCTCTCCTCCTCCTCCACGGCCTCTCTCTCCTCCTCCTCCACGGCCTCTCTCCTCCTCCTCCACGGCCTCTCTCCTCCTCCTCCACGGCCTCTCTTCTCCTCCTCCTCCACGGCCTCTCTTCTCCTCCTCCTCCACGGCCTCTCTTCTCCTCCTCCTCCACGGCCTCTCTTCTCCTCCTCCTCCACGGCCTCTCTTCTCCTCCTCCTCCACGGCCTCTCTCCTCCTCCTCCACGGCCGCTCTCTCCTCCTCCTCCACGGCCGCTCTCTCCTCCTCCTCCACGGCCCCTCTCCTCCTCCTCCACGGCCTCTCTCCTCCTCCTCCACGGCCTCTCTCCTCCTCCTCCACGGCCTCTCTCCTCCTCCTCCACGGCCTCTCTCCTCCTCCTCCACGGCCTCTCTCCTCCTCCTCCTCCACGGCCTCAACGGCTCTCTTCTCCTCCTCCACCGGCCTCTCTCCTCCTCTCCTCCCGGCCTCTCTCCTCCTCCTCCTCCTGGCCTCTCCTCCTCCTCCACGGCCTCTCTCCTCCTCCTCTCGGCCTCTCTCCTCCTCACGGCCCCTCTCTCCTCCTCCACGGCCTCCACGGCCTCTCTCCTCCCCTCCTGGCCTCTCTTCTCCTCCTCCTCCCTCCACGGCCTCTCTTCTCACCTCCTCCTGACCTCTCTTCTCCTCCTCACGGCCTCTCTTCTCCTCCTCCACGGCCTCTCTTCTCCTCCACGGCCTCTCTTCTCCTCCACCCAGCCCACTTCTGGCCTGGCTGGAACATAACTCTGTCTGGAACTCCAATGTGTTTAGGAACATCTGACCAGAGGTCAGTTTAATGTCGTCTGCTCAACGTCCTGGTCCCTACCATACAATTCTAGCAAAATATACTACCGCTGGATTTCTGTTGTAGTTAATGGGCCCCTGTCATTTAAAAAATGTGTTTTAAAAGTAGACTAAAGCCAGTCTACACTGCATAATTTATCTGGCCCAGACAAGTCTTTGAGATGGAATAAAACCCCATGTATTTTGCCTACTCGCGGGGTGTACGGGCATCATTAGGCATGGACGACATACCTTTTATACCCGGGGTATTTTGATGCCCACAGTATGATTTCAATACCGATTTTAAAATAAATATTTATTTTGAAGGTTAGTTGGGGTCACTGCGGGGTTACATGCTGCTCCTGCTTATAATCAACAATGAGGTTAAGTAGAACTCTGAGATATCTGATGTTTGAATACATTCTATCAGCTCAGGGCTCCAGCTATGCATTTGGTTTGCTAACTTGCTAGCTAAGTGTCTAGATGTCAAGATCAAACTACTTGGTTACAGCAGAGAACACATATGTTCTCTGTCAGAGTAGGAAGTCGGTGATTCTCCTCAGGTGGAGTCTCTGCTGCTGACAGTGCTGTGTGGGTCCACTGATAGGACCACTCCTGCCGGAACAGTTTCTGAGGCGTGCCTGGCTCTGGAGCTCCCAGCAAGGAGCGGGGAGGGAAGGAGGGAGGAAGGAGGGAGGCGGGCAGGGAGGGAGGGGGCGGAAGGAAGGAGGGAGGGAAGAGGCGGGCAGGGAGGGAAAGGGAGGGAGGGAAGGAGGCGGGCCAGGAGGGAAGGGAGGGAGGCGGGAGGGAGAGGGAGGCGGGCAGGGGAGGAAGGAGGGAGCGGGGGAGGGAAGGAGGAGGCAGGTGCCGAGGCGGAGCAGGAGTCCCAGCTGCTCTGAGGAAGAGGCCCACTTCACACACTGACTCCCAGGTGCCCATCTCTCTCACAGGGACCAGGCTCTTATGTATAAAACTGCAGATGGTGGTTTTGCGACGAGGCTGAAGAACAGATATATGAAGAATAGGTGACACTGTTGTTACAGTATTATGGACTTAGTCGATAGTTATCTTTGTTACAGATGCTGTCAGGCCATGTTAGGTGCTTATTTCATAACCTATAGAGTTTTTCTAAACATGACTCCTACTTTTGAACTTTGATACACATCAATCCGCCTATAAGACCTTGTGTTGGTTCCATAACTAACTGCTGATGTGAAGCAGCTGAAGACTGAGACATCAGCCACCCCCGCATCCATCTGCCTGACTCTGGCCCCATTATTGGACATTGCACTCAATGCTCTCTCTGAATCACAGCTTCAGTCTGATGTTTCCCTTAACAGCCAGAACCAAACAGTTTAGAGAAAATCAATCTAAAGCCGTGAACTCTTCACCGTGGACAGACAGATTACATCCTTTCACGTCTTTACACAAAGCCTATTCCCTCTCACTTCATCAGTGCTGCCTTCAGCGGTACCGCAGTAAAGGTTATCAAATGGTTCTAGTCTATGTAATAGTGTGAGTGTTCCCAGGCTTATATTTGTGCTGTTGTGTGAAACCGACACCAGGCAGGAAGGAAGGCAGAGCGGTTTCCTGCTGGGTTTGTTGACCTGGATAACCTGCTAATCAGAACTGTTGGTTGGTAGCAGGCAGCAGCACCATAGAATTGGAATCACAAGAACGGACATTCAACTCTATAGGTGGGTGATGGTGGATTGACTTGCAATCCCCCCTTATCAATCTACACACACAACCCCATCATGACAAAGCAAAAACAAATGTTTGCCCATTTATTAAAGAAATAAATATAAAGACAGAAATGTACCATATTTTTCAGACTCTGTAATTTGTTGAAGCAGCGATTTACAGCCTCAAGTCTTATTTGTTATGACGCTACAAGCTTGGCACACCTGTATTTGGGGAGTTCTTCCCATTCTTCTCTGCAGATCCTCTCAAGCTCTGTCAGGTTGGATGGGGAGCGTCGCTGCACAGCTATTTTCAGGTCTCTCCAGAGATGTTCAATTGGGTTCAAGTCCGGGCTCTGGCTGGGCCACTCAAGGACATTCAGAGTCTTGTCCCAGCCACTCTGCATTGTCTTGGCTGTGTACTTGGGGTGTTGTCCTGTTGGAAGGTGAATCTTCGCCCCAGTCTGAGGTCCTGAGTGCTTTGGAGAAGGTTTTCATTAAGGATCTCTCTGTACTTTGTGCCGTTGATCTTGGCCTTGATCCTGACTAGTCTCCCAGTCCCTGCCGCTGAAGAACAGCCCAACAGCATGATGCTGCCACCACCATTTACATTTACATTTAAGTCATTTAGCAGACGCTCTTATCCAGAGCGACTTACAAATTGTGCCTTATGACATCAGTGGAACAGCCACTTTACAATAGTGCATCTAGGTCTTTTAAGGGGGTGGGAGGATTACTTTATCTATCCTAGGTATTCCTTAAAGAGTGGGGTTTCAGTGTCTCGGAAGGTGGTGATTGACTCCGCTGTCTGGCGTCGTGAGGAGTTTGTTCCACCATTGGGGGGCCAGAGCAGTGAACAGTTTTGACTGGGCTGGCGGGGAACTGTACTTCCTCAGTGGTAGGGAGGCGAGCAGGCCAGAGGTGGATGTGACGCAGTGCCCTTGTTTGGGTGTAGGGCCTGATCAGAGCCTGGAGGTACTGAGGTGCGTTCCCCTCACAGCTCCGTAGGCAAGCACCATGGTCTTGTAGCGGATGCGACTTCAACTGGAAGCCAGTGGAAGAGCGGAGGAGCGGGGGGTGACGTGAAGAACTTGGGAAGGTTGAACACCAGACGGGCTGCGGCGTTCTGGATGAGTTGTAGGGGTTTAATGGCACAGGCAGGAGCCCAGCCAACAGCGAGGTTGCAGTAATCCCAGACGGGGAGATGACAAATGCCTGGATTAGGACCTGCGCCGCTTCCTGTGTGAGGCAGGGTCGTACTCTGCGGATGTTGTAGAGCATGAACCTACAGGAGCGGGCCACCGCAGTGTTATTTGAGAACGACAGGGTGTTGTCGGGATCACGTCAAGGTTCTTAGCGCTCTGGGACGAGGACACAATGGAGTTGTCAACCGTGATGGCGAGATCATGGAACGGGCAGTCCTTCCCCGGGAGGAAGAGCAGCTCCGTCTTGCCGAGGTTCAGCTTGAGGTGATGATCCGTCATCCACACTGATATGTCTGCCAGACATGCAGAGATGCGATTCGCCACCTGGTCGTCAGAAGGGGGAAAGGAGAAGATTAATTGTGTGTCGTCTGCATAGCAATGATAGGAGAGACCATGTGAGGTTATGACAGAGCCAAGTGACTTGGTGTATAGCGAGAATAGGAGAGGGCCTAGAACAGAGCCCTGGGGGACACCAGTGGTGAGAGCACGTGGTGAGGAGACGGATTCTCGCCACGCCACCTGGTAGGAGCGACCTGTCAGGTAGGACGCAATCCAAGCGTGGGCCGCGCCGGAGATGCCCAACTCGGAGAGGGTGGAGAGGAGGATCTGATGGTTCACAGTATCGAAGGCAGCCGATAGGTCTAGAAGGATGAGAGCAGAGGAGAGAGAGTTAGCTTTAGCAGTGCGGAGCGCCTCCGTGATACAGAGAAGAGCAGTCTCAGTTGAATGACTAGTCTTGAAACCTGACTGATTTGGATCAAGAAGGTCATTCTGAGAGAGATAGCGGGAGAGCTGGCCAAGGACGGCACGTTCAAGAGTTTTGGAGAGAAAAGAAAGAAGGGATACTGGTCTGTAGTTGTTGACATCGGAGGGATCGAGTGTAGGTTTTTTCAGAAGGGGTGCAACTCTCGCTCTCTTGAAGACGGGAGGGACGTAGCCAGCGGTCAGGGATGAGTTGATGAGCGAGGTGAGGTAAGGGAGAAGGTCACCGGAGATGGTCTGGAGAAGAGAGGAGGGGATAGGGTCAAGCGGGCAGGTTGTTCGGCGGCCGGCCGTCACAAGACGCGAGATGTCATCTGGAGAGAGAGGGAGAAAGAGGTCAGAGCACAGGGTAGGGCAGTGTGAGCAGAACCAGCGGTGTCGTTTGACTTAGCAAACGAGGATCGGATGTCGTCGACCTTCAGCAATACGTAACTT
>NW_027035483.1:0-10664 GCF_034236695.1 Oncorhynchus nerka
ACGTCGTAGTGGACATGAACCAACAACACCTAACTCCACATCATAGTGGACATGAACCAACAACACCTAACTCCACATCATAGTGGACATGAACCAACAACACCTAACTCGGCGTCGTAGTGGACATGAACCAACAACACCTAACTCCACATCGTAGTGGACATGAACCAACAACACCTAACTCCACATCATAGTGGACATGAACCAACAACACCTAACTCCAACAGAGGGACATCAACACCTAACTAGTGGACATGAACCAACAACACCTAACTCACATCGTAGTGGACTTGAACCAACAACACCTAACTCCACATCGTAGTGGACGTCCACATCGTAGTGGACATGAACCAACAACACCTAACTCCACATTGTAGGGACATGAACCAACAACACCTAACTCCACATCGTAGTGGACATGAACCAACAACACCTAACTCCACGTCGTAGTGGACATGAACCAACAACACCTAACTCCACATCGTAGTGGACATGAACCAACAACACCTAACTCCACATCATAGGGAGATCACCTAATCGTCCACAGTGGACATGAACCAACAACACCTAACTCCACATCATAGTGGAGATGAACCAACAACACCTAACTCCACATCATAGTGGACATGAACCAACAACACCTGTCTCCACATCATAGTGGACATGAACCAACAACACCTAAACGTCCACATCGTAGTGGACATGAACCAACAACACCTAACGCCCGTAGTGGACATGAACCAACAACACCTAACTCAACATCAGTAGTGGACATGAACCAACAACACCTAACCTCCACATCATAGTGGACTTGAACCAACAACACCTAACTCCACATCATAGTGGACGACTTTTTCAACAACACCTAACTCCACATCGTAGTGGACATGAACCAACAACACCTAACTCCACATCATAGTGGACATGAACCAACAACAACACCGTAACATGAACCAACAACACCTAACTCACATCGGAGTGGACATGAACCAACAACACCTAACTAAGCATTGTAGTGGACATGAACCAACAACACCTAACTCCACATCGTAGTGGACATGAACCAACAACACCTAACTCCGCGTCGTAGTGGACATGAACCAACAACACCTAACTCAGCGTCGTAGTGGACATGAACCAACAACACCTAACTCCACATCATAGTGGACATGAACCAACAACACCTAACTCCACATCATAGTGGACATGAACCAACAACACCTAACTCCACATCATAGTGGACATGAACCAACAACACCTAACTCCGCGTCGTAGTGGACATGAACCAACAACACCTAACTCCGCGTCCACGTCGTAGTGGACATGAACCAACAACACCTAACTCCACATCGTAGTGGACATGAACCAACAACACCTAACGCCGCTCCGTAGTGGACATGAACCAACAACACCTAACTCCACATCGTAGTGGACATGAACCAACAACACCTAACTCCACATCGTAGTGGACTTGAACCAACAACACCTAACTCCACATCGTAGTGGACATGAACCAACAACACCTAACTCCACATCGTAGTGGACATGAACCAACAACACCTAACTCCACATCGTAGTGGACATGAACCAACAACACCTAACTCCACATCGTAGTGGACATGAACCAACAACACCTAACTCCACATCGTAGTGGACATGAACCAACAACACCTAACTCCGCGTCCACATCGTAGTGGACATGAACCAACAACACCTAACTCCACATCGTAGTGGACATGAACCAACAACACCTAACTCCACATCGTAGTGGAGATGAACCAACAACACCTAACTCCGCGTCCACATCGTAGTGGACATGAACCAACAACACCTAACTCCGCATCGTAGTGGAGATGAACCAACAACACCTAACTCCACATCGTAGTGGACATGAACCAACAACACATCTAACATGAACCAACAACACATCATAGTGGAGATGAACCAACAACACCTAACTCCGCGTCCACATCGTAGTGGACATGAACCAACAACACCTAACTCCGCATCGTAGTGGAGATGAACCAACAACACCTAACTCCACATCGTAGTGGACATGAACCAACAACACCTAACTCCACATCATAGTGGACATGAACCAACAACACCTAACTCCGCGTCCACATCGTAGTGGACATGAACCAACAACACCTAACTCCACATCGTAGTGGACATGAACCAACAACACCTAACTCCGCGTCCACATCGTAGTGGACATGAACCAACAACACCTAACTCCACATCGTAGTGGACATGAACCAACAACACCTAACTCCACATCATAGTGGACATGAAAACCAACAACACTATCGTAGTAGTGGACATGAACCAACAACACCTAACTCCACATCGTAGTGGACATGAACCAACAACACCTAACTCCACATCGTAGTGGACATGAACCAACAACACCTAACTCCACATCATAGTGGACATGAACCAACAACACCTAACTCCACATCGTAGTGGACATGAACCAACAACACCTAACTCCGCATCGTAGTGGACATGAACCAACAACACCTAACTCCGCGTCGTAGTGGACATGAACCAACAACACCTAACTCCACATCGTAGTGGACATGAACCAACAACACCTAACTCCACATCATAGTGGACATGAACCAACAACACCTAACTCAGCGTCCACATCGAGTGACATGAACCAACAACACCTAACTCCACATCGGAGTGGACATGAACCAACAACACCTAACTCCACATCATAGTGGACATGAACCAACAACACCTAAACATTGAAACAGTGGACATGAACCAACAACACCTAACTCCAGCCGTAGTGGACATGAACCAACAACACCTAACTCCACATCGTAGGGACATGAACCAACAACACCTAACGGCGTCCACATCGTAGTGGACATGAACCAACAACACCTAACTCCACATAAGTAGTGGACATGAACCAACCTAACTCCACATCATAGTGGACATGAACCAACAACACCTAACTCCACATCATAGTGGACATGAACCAACAACACCTAACTCCGCGTCGTAGTGGACATGAACCAACAACACCTAACTCCGCGTCCACGTCGTAGTGGACATGAACCAACAACACCTAACTCCACATCGTAGTGGACATGAACCAACAACACCTAACTCCACATCGTAGTGGACATGAACCAACAACACCTAACTCCACATCGTAGTGGACTTGAACCAACAACACCTAACTCCACATCATAGTGGACATGAACCAACAACACCTAACTCCAGGGAGGACATGTCCACATCGTAGTGGACATGAACCAACAACACCTAACTCCACATCGTAGTGGACATGAACCAACAACACCTAACTCCACATCATAGTGGACATGAACCAACAACACCTAACTCCGCATCCACATCAGAGGGACATGAACCAACACCTAACTCCACATAGTGGACATGAACCAACAACACCTAACTCCACATCATAGTGGAGATGAACCAACAACACCTAACTCCGCGTCCACATCGTAGTGGACATGAACCAACAACACCTAACTCCGCATCGTAGTGGAGATGAACCAACAACACCTAACTCCACATCGTAGTGGACATGAACCAACAACACCTAACTCCACATCATAGTGGACATGAACCAACAACACCTAACTCCACATCATAGTGGACATGAACCAACAACACCTAACTCCGCGTCCACATCGTAGTGGACATGAACCAACAACACCTAACTCCACATCGGAGTGGACATGAACCAACAACACCTAACCGTCCATCGTAGTGGACATGAACCAACAACACCTAACTCCGCGTCCACATCGTAGTGGACATGAACCAACAACACCTAACTCCACATCATAGTGGACATGAACCAACAACACCTAACTCCGCGTCGTAGTGGACATGAACCAACAACACCTAACTCCACATCGTAGTGGACATGAACCAACAACACCTAACTCCACATCATAGTGGACATGAACCAACAACACCTAACTCCACATCATAGTGGACATGAACCAACAACACCTAACTCCACATCGTAGTGGACATGAACCAACAACACCTAACTCCACATCAGTGGACATGAACCAACAACACCTTACATCGTAGTGGACATGAACCAAGAACACCTAATCCACATCATAGTGGACATGAACCAACAACACCTAACTCCGCATCGGGGTGGACATGAACCCACATCATAGTGGACATGAACCAACAACACCTAACTCCACATCGTAGTGGACATGAACCAACAACACGTTCGAGTGGACATGAACCAACAACACCTAACGTCCACATCGTAGTGGACATGAACCAACAACACCTAACTCCACATCATAGTGGACATGAACCAACAACACCTAACTCCAACGTCCACATCGTAGTGGACATGAACCAACAACACCTAACTCCACATCGGAGTGGACATGAACCAACAACACCTAACTCCAAGGGGCCCACATCGTAGTGGACAGAACCAACAACACCTAACATGAACATGAACAACACCTAACTCCACATCGAGTGGGACATGAAACAACAACACCTAACTCCACATCATAGTGGACATGAACCAACAACACCCTAACTCCACATCATAGTGGACATGAACCAACAACACCTAACTCCACATCGTAGTGGACATGAACCAACACCCTAACTCACTACGTAGTGGACATGAACCAACAACACCTAACTCCACATGCCGTAGTGGACATGAACCAACAACACCTAACTCCACATCATAGTGGACATGAACCAACAACACCTAACTCCACATCATAGTGGACATGAACCAACAACACCTAACTCCGGTCGTAGTGGACATCAACACCTAATCGTAGTGGACATGAACCAACAACACCTAACTCCACATCGTAGTGGACATGAACCAACAACACCTAACTCCACATCATAGTGGACATGAACCAACAACAACAACACCTAACATGAACCAACAACACCTAATCGTAGTGGACATGAACAACAACACCTAACTCCTTTAGTGGACATTCACATCATAGTGGACATGAACCAACAACACCTAACTCCACATCATAGTGGACATGAACCAACAACACCTAACTCCACATCATAGTGGACATGAACCAACAACACCTAACTCCACATCATAGTGGACATGAACCAACAACACCTAACATGAACCAACACCTAACTCCACATCGTAGTGGACATAAACCAACAACACCTAACTCCACATCATAGTGGACATGAACCAACAACACCCTAACTCCACATCGTAGTGGACATGAACCAACAACACCTAACTCAACAACACCATCGTCCACAGTGGACATGAACCAACAACACCTAACGTCCACATCGTAGTGGACATGAACCAACAACACCTAACTCCACATGGACATGAACCAACAACACCTAACTCCACATCATAGTGGGACACCTAACTCCGCGTCGTAGTGGACATGAACCAACAACACCTAACTCCACATCGTAGTGGACATGAACCAATAACACCTAACGTCGTAGTGGACATGAACCAACAACACCTAACTCCACATCGTAGTGGACATGAACCAACAACACCTAACGTCCACATCGAGTGGACATGAACCAACAACACCTAACTCCACATCGTAGTGGACATGAACCAACAACACCTAACTCCACATCATAGTGGACATGAACCAACAACACCTAACTCCACGTCCACATCGTAGTGGACATGAACCAACAACACCTAACTCCACATCGTAGTGGACATGAACCAACAACACTAACTCCACATCATAGTGGACATGAACCAACAACATCTCCAACTCCGCATCCACATCGTAGTGGACATGAACCAACAAACTAACACCTAACTGAACCAACAACACCTAACTCGTAGTGGACATGAACCAACAACACCTAACTCCACATCATAGTGGACATGAACCAACAACACATCGTAGTGGACATGAACCAACAACACCTAACTCACATCGTAGTGGACATGAACAACAACACCTAACTCATCATAGTGGACATGAACCAACAACACCTAACTCCACATCGTAGTGGACATGAACCAACAACACCTAACTCCCACATCATAGTGGACATGAACCAACAACACCTAACTCTCCACATCGTAGTGGACATGAACCAACAACACCTAATGCGAACCAACAACACCGCATCGTAGTGGACATGAACCAACAACACCTAAACTCCACATCATAGTGGACATGAACCAACAACACCTAACTCCACATCATAGTGACATGAACCAACAACCTAACATCGTAGTGGACATGAACCAACAACACCTAACTTTCACATCATAGTGGACATGAACCAACAACACCTAACTCCACATCATAGTGGACATGAACCAACAACACCTAACTCCCGTCGTGGACATGAACCAACAACACCTAACTCCGCGTCCAATCGACCAACAACACCTAACTCCATAGTGGACATGAACCAACAACACCTAACTCCACATCGTAGTGGACATGAACCAACAACACCTAACTGAACCAACAACACCTAATCATAGTGGACATGAACCAACAACACCTAACTCCATCGTCGTAGTGGACATGAACCAACAACACCTAACTCCACATCGTAGTGGACATGAACCAACAACACCTAACTCCACATCAGTGGACATGAACCAACAACACCGAACTCCACATGTTAATTGAACCAACAACACCTAACTCCACATCATGGGACATGAACCAACAACACCTAACTCCACATCATAGTGGACATGAACCAACAACACCTAACTCCACATCGTAGTGGACATGAACCAACAACACCTAACTCCACATCGTAGTGACATGAACCATCAACACCTAACTCCACATCGTAGTGGACTTGAACCAACAACACCTAACTCCACATCATAGTGGACATGAACCAACAACACCTAACTCCGTCCACATCGTAGTGGACATGAACCAACAACACTCTAACTCCACATCATAGTGGGACATGAACCAACAACACCTAACTCCACATCGTAGTGGACATGAACCAACAACACCTAACTCCACATCATAGTGGACATGAACCAACAACACCTAACTCCACATCATAGTGGACATGAACCAACAACACCTAATCCCGCGTCCACCGTCCGTAGTGGACATGAACCAACAACACCTAACTCCACATCGTAGTGACATGAACCAACAACACCTAACTCCACATCATAGTGGACATGAACCAACAACACCTAACTCCACATCACCGTAGTGGACATGAACCAACAACACCTCGTAGTGGACATGAACCAACAACACCTAACTCCACATCGTAGTGGAACCAACAACACCTAACTCCACGTAGTGGACATGAACCAACAACACCTAACTCCACATCGTAGTGGACATGAACCAACAACACCTAACTCCACATCATAGTGGACATGAACCAACAACACCTAACTCCGCGTCCACATCGTAGTGGACATGAACCAACAACACCTAACTCCACATCGTAGTGGACATGAACCAACAACACCTAACTCCACATCGTAGTGGACATGAACCAACAACACCTAACTCCACATCGTAGTGGACATGAACCAACAACACCTAACTCCACATCGTAGTGGACATGAACCAACAACACCTAACTCCACATCATAGTGGACATGAACCAACAACACCTAACTCATCATAGTGGACATGAACCAACAACACCTAACTCCGTCGCGTCCACATCGTAGTGGACATGAACCAACAACACCTAATCGTAGTGGACATGAACCAACTAAACACCTAACTCCATCGTAGTGGACATGAACCAACAACACCTAACTCCGCATCGTAGTGGACATGAACCAACAACACCTAACTCCACATCGTAGTGGACATGAACCAACAACACCTAACTCCACATCATAGTGGACATGAACCAACAACACCTAACTCCGCGTCCACATCGTAGTGGGAACCAACAACACCTAACTCCACACAGTGGACATGAACCAACAACACCTAAACTCGAGTGGGACATGAACCAACAACACGAACTCCGTCCACATCGTAGTGGACATGACATCGTAGTGGACATGAACCAACAACACCTAACTCCACATCGTAGTGGACATGAACCAACAACACCTAACTCCACATCATAGTGGACATGAACCAACAACACCTAACTCCACATCATAGTGGACATGAACCAACAACACCTAACTCCACATCGTAGTGGACATGAACCAACAACACCTAACTCCACATCATAGTGGACATGAACCAACAACACCTAACTCCACATCGTAGTGGACATGAACCAACAACACCTAACTCCCCGTGAACCAACCACTAACTCATAGTGGACATGAACCAACAACACCTAACTCCACATCGTAGTGGACATGAACCAACAACACCTAACTCCACATCATAGTGGACATGAACCAACAACACCTAACTCCACATCATAGTGGACATGAACCAACAACACCTAACTCCACATCGTAGTGGACATGAACCAACAACACCTAACTCCGCGTCCACATCGTAGTGGACATGAACCAACAACACCTAACTCCACATCATAGTGGACATGAACCAACAACACCTAACTCCACATCATAGTGGACATGAACCAACAACACCTAACTCCACATCATAGTGGACATGAACCAACAACTCCACTAGTGGACATAAACCAACCTATCGTAGTGGACATGAACCAACAACACCTAACGTCCACATCGTAGTGGACATGAACCAACAACACCTAACTCCACATAACTCCACATCATAGTGGACATGAACCAACAACACCTAACTCCACATCAATCCACATCATAGTGGACATGAACCAACAACACCTAACTCCATGAACCAACAACACCTAACTCCACATCGTAGTGGACATGAACCAACAACACTAACTCCAATCGTAGGACATGAACAACAACACCTAACTCCGCATCGTAGTGGACATGAACCAACAACACCTAACTCCACATCATAGTGACATGAACCAACAAACTAACTCCAACATTGGACCTAACTCCACATCGTAGTGGACATGAACCAACAACACCTAACTCCGTAGTGGTCCACATCGTAGTGGACATGAACCAACAACACTCTAACTCCACATCATAGTGGACATGAACCAACAACACCTAACTCCACATCATAGTGGACATGAACCAACAACACCCTAACCTCCATAGTGAATATGAACCAACAACACCTAACTCCACATCATAGTGGACATGAAACCAACAACACCTAACTCACTCCACATCGTAGTGGACATGAACCAACAACACCTAACTCCCGCATCATAGTGGAATGAACCAAACAACACCTAACTCCGCATCCACATCGTAGTGGACATGAACCAACAATACCTATCCTCCACGTCAGAAATGCTAATCAACAACACCTAACTCCCAGATCCACGTCGTAGGACATGAACCAACAACACTCAACGCATCGAGGAGCATGAACCAACCACACCAACTCCACATCATAGGACATGAACCAACAACACCTAACTCACATCGAGGGACATGAACCAACAACACCTAACTCCACATCGACAACATGAACCAACAACACCTAACCTTATCGAGGATATGAACCATCAAGAATTAATCGCTCATTTAGTGGGACATGAACCAACAATACCTAACTCTGTGTCATAGTGAGCAACCAACAACACCTAACTCCACATCGTAGTGGACATGAACCAACAACACCTAACTCCGCGTCCACATCGTAGTGGACATGAACCAACAACACCTAACTCCACATCGTAGTGGACATGAACCAACAACACCTAACTCCACATCATAGTGGACATGAACCAACAACACCTAACTCCGCGTCCACATCGTAGTGGACATGAACCAACAACACCTAACTCCGCGTCGTAGTGGACATGAACCAACAACACCTAACTCCGCGTCCACATCGTAGTGGACATGAACCAACAACACCTAACTCCGCGTCCACGTCGTAGTGGACATGAACCAACAACACCTAACTCCACATCGTAGTGGACATGAACCAACAACACCTAACTCCACATCATAGTGGACATGAACCAACAACACCTAACTCCGCGTCCACATCGTAGTGGACATGAACCAACAACACCTAACTCCACATCGGAGTGGACATGAACCAACAACACCTAACTCTGCGTCCACATCGTAGTGGACATGAACCAACAACACCTAACTCCGCATCGTAGTGGACATGAACCAACAACACCTAACTCCACATCGTAGTGGACATGAACCAACAACACCTAACTCCACATCGTAGTGGACATGAACCAACAACACCTAACTCCGCGTCGTAGTGGACATGAACCAACAACACCTAACTCCACATCATAGTGGACATGAACCAACAACACCTAACTCCGCGTCCACATCGTAGTGGACATGAACCAACAACACCTAACTCCGCATCGTAGTGGACATGAACCAACAACACCTAACTCCGCGTCCACATCGTAGTGGACATGAACCAACAACACCTAACTCCAGCATCGTAGTGGACATGAACCAACAACACCTAACTCCACATCGTAGTGGACATGAACCAACAACACCTAACTCCGCGTCCACGTCGTAGTGGACATGAACCAACAACACCTAACTCCACATCGTAGTGGACATGAACCAACAACACCTAACTCCACATCATAGT
>NW_027035484.1:0-10669 GCF_034236695.1 Oncorhynchus nerka
CCAGCTCTAGCCTGAGAGCCAGTCTGTTGGTGCTATCATGCCAACTCTAGCCTGAGAGCCAGTCTGTTGGTGCTATCATGCCAACTCTAGCCTGAGGGCCAGTCTGTTGGTGCTATCATGCCCACTGCCTAGGCCAGTCTGTTGAGACTCAGCCTGAGAGCCAGTCTGTTGGTGATATCATGCCAACTCTAGCCTGAAGCCAGTCTATTGGTGCTATCATGCCAACTCTAGCCTGAGAGCCAGTCTGTTGGTGCTATCATGCCAACTCTAGCCTGAGAGCCAGTCTGTTGGTGATATCATGCCAACTCTAGCCTGAGAGCCAGTCTGTTGGTGCTATCATGCCAACTCTGGCCTGAGAGCCAGTCTGTTGGTGCTATCATGCCAACTCTAGCCTGAGAGCCAGTCTGTTGGTGCTATCATGCCAACTCTAGCCTGAGAGCCAGTCTGTTGGTGATATCATGCCAACTCTAGCCTGAGGGCCAGTCTGTTGGTGCTATCATGCACTCTGGCCTGAGGGAGCCAGTCTGTTGGTGCTATCATGCCAACTCTAGCCTGAGAGCCAGTCTGTTGGTGATATCTACTATCCTTTATAGAGGCCATGGATCTATTATTTCTGTTCTATCTCGACCTAAGAGCCAGTCTGTTGGTGCTATCATGCCAGCTCTAGCCCCTGAGAGCCAGTCTGTTGGTGCTATCATGCCAACTCTAGCCTGAGGCCAGTCTGTTGGTATATCATGCCAACTCTGGCCACCAGAGAGCCAGTCTGTTGGTGATATCATGCCAACTCTAGCCTGAGAGCCAGTCTATTGTTATCATGCCAACTCTAGCCTGAGAGCCAGTCTGTTGGTGCTATCATGCCAACTCTAGCCCAGAGAGCCAGTCTGTTGGTGCTATCATGCCAACTCTAGCCTGAGAGCCAGTCTGTTGGTGATATCATGCCAACTCTAGCCTGAGAGCCAGTCTATTGGTGCTATCATGCCAACTCTAGCCTGAGAGCCAGTCTGTTGGTGCTATCATGCCAACTCTAGCCTGAGAGCCAGTCTGTTGGTGCTATCATGCCAACTCTAGCCTGAGAGCCAGTCTGTTGGTGCTATCATGCCAACTCTAGCCTGAGAGCCAGTCTGTTGGTGATATCATGCCCACTCTAGCCTGAGGGCCAGTCTGTTGGTGCTATCATGCCCACTCTAGCCTGAGGGCCAGTCTGTTGGTGATATCATGCCCACTCTAGCCTGAGGGCCAGTCTGTTGGTGCTATCATGCCCACTCTAGCCTGAGAGCCAGTCTGTTGGTGATATCATGCCAACTCTAGCCTGAGAGCCAGTCTGTTGGTGATATCATGCCCACTCTAGCCTGAGGGCCAGTCTGTTGGTGCTATCATGCCAACTCTAGCCTGAGAGCCAGTCTGTTGGTGATATCATGCCAACTCTAGCCTGAGAGCCAGTCTGTTGGTGCTATCATGCCAACTTTAGCCTGAGAGCCAGTCTGCTGGTGCTATCATGCCCACTCATTGTCACTTTTGGGTTGACATCTGACAATGAGCTATGGAGCACAAATTGATCTGGGACCAGGCTATAGAAGGAGACAACAGATCTGGGACCAGGCTATAGATGGAGACATCAGATCTGGGACCAGGCTATAGAAGGAGACAACAGATCTGAGACCAGGCTATAGAAGGAGACAACAGATCTGAGACCAGGTTAACAACCCTTCAGGGAGAATAAAATGGATCTAATCTCATCCACAACAGAACAGACACACCGTTGGCTGATGACGTTATAGAATAGTTAGTCAAAGTACAGAAAGACAACAACAAAGGCTCTGTTTAAAAAATAGATTTATTTGTAAAACAAGGATGTTTTTTCCAATCAGCCTCCCTTCTCCTACGCTTCGTAAAGCACGATTGATACATGGAATTTTGATTAGGAAAATCTGTCAAATCTGAGAATTCAGTTATGCTTCTGAAAAGCTATGAAGAAAAATATGGATGGCACCATTATTGGTGAAAATGGTAACATGAATATGTGCCTGATACAGTATATTTGACTCAAATTAGGATAATATGTAGATGCTTTTTCTCTCAAAAGGACACAACAATATCAATTGGCATAGTACATTTTGGGAGGGAAAACAAGCAAGGAGTCACAGGACTCTATATTCACGCTGACACTACACTACACACACACACACACACACTACACACACACACACACACACTACACACACACACACACACTTCCCACTGGGCAAAAACGGGTTGAATCAAGGTTGTTTCCTCGTCATTTCAACCCAACAAATCAATGTGATGATGTTGAATCAAGGTTGTTTCCTCGTCATTTCAACCCAACAAATCAATGTGATGATGTTGAATCAACATAGAAAACAGATTAGATTCGCAAAAAGTAATCAACAAAAGGATATTTATTCACCCAACTTTTAACCTAATTCCAATGACATGGTGAAAAGTTTAGTTGAATTCACAAATTCTAGAACATTACATCATCATGACATCATCTTGCCTTCTCTGAGAGAAATCACATTTGTTTTAAATTTCACATATTTTTTTTCAGTTTCCAAAAAATATAAAATGTTTTTTTGTTTGTTTGTCATCTACATATTAAAAATCATAAGAGGTTAGCAGACACCATATGTACAGCCACTTGCATTCCTTTTTTTATTTTTTATAATATAAATAATTATAGCAGTTGTTGTCAATGTCATGGTAGCTTTTATCACAAACTATCATTTTCGAGTCTGAATTAGAAGTGTTTGAAGCATAATATTGCCTTAGATTGTGACTACATATTAATATGTGTGAGAGCGTGCTATTATGTTGGTAAAGAAAACAGACCTATTTGATTTGATTTGAACATTTCAGGTCTGGTTCCTCCTGACCAATAGGAACAGAATGAGAAATAGAAGCCATTCTAGTTCTGTGATTCTGACCATTCTGACCAATCAGTAGTTAAACTGCCCCCAAAAAGTGCTCAGCTGTAGTGATATACAAACGTAAAGGCAGTAGTAATGTTATAAATATATGGGGAACAACATTTCTTGACAGGAAGTTGTACATCCACCATCGTTACTCTCAAAGCTTTGATCCACTCGTATGAATACAACTAGGTACCTCAACAGTGTATTGAATCAACCAAAGACATGCTGAGTGGCCAGTCAGAATACAGATATGTGAAAAAGCTTGAGTAACATAGGAAGCATAAATAGAGGCACAAGAATGCATCGATCATGAATGCAGTCTGTCTGAATGCAGTCTGTCTGTCTGAATGCAGTCTGTCTGCCTGTCTGTCTGAATGCAGTCTGTCTGCCTGTCTGTCTGAATGCAGTCTGTCTGCCTGTCTGTCTGAACGCAGTCTGTCTGCCTGTCTGAATGCAGTCTGCCTGTCTGAACGCAGTCTGTCTGCCTGGGTTCGAATGCAGTCTGCCTGTCTGTCTGAATGCAGTCTGTCTGCCTGTCTGTCTGTCTGAATGCAGCTGTCTCGTCTGAATGCAGTCTGGTTCGCCTGTCTGTCTGAATGCAGTCTGTCTGTCTGTCTGAATGCAGTCTGCCTGTTCGTCTGAATGCAGTCTGTCTGTCTGTCTGAATGCAGTCTGTCTGTTCGTCTGAATGCAGTCTGTCTGCCTGTCTGTCTGTCTGAATGTCTGTCTGTCTGTCTGCAGTCTGTCTCTGTCTGTCTGTCTGAATGCAGTCTGTCTGCCTGCCTGTCTGCGGTCTGTGCCTGCCCTGTCTGCCTGCCTGCCTGCCTGTCTATCTGTCTATCTGTATCTGTCTGTCTGTCTGTCTGTCTGTCTGTCTGCAACAAGGGGACAGACCGACAGAACATCCTTCCTGCTTCATAGAGCAGAACTGGATGAACTGTATCTCTCTCTTCAACCATGTACTGTTGTATCTTACTCGCCAGAGACAGAGACACAGCAACTGTAGGAGTGACCAGGAGCAGTGTTGTTGTTGGGGTGATGTCACAGTGATGTCACAGTGGTGGAGCGGACTGTTTGGGTAGGACCAAGGTTAGGGCTGGGGGCTCTAAGGTTAGGGCTGGGAGCTCTAAGGTTAGGGCTGGGAGCTCTAAGGTTAGGGCTGGGAGCTCTAAGGTTAGAGCCGAGGCTGGGGTTCAACCCAGGGATAGGTGAGTGGGCTGGGCCTGGCGATCCCTGGAGAGATACTCTCACCCAGCCTGCTGAAGCTGTTCATCCCACTGCTTAAGGAGCTCATCCAGGTGTCTCTGGCGGATCAGCAGGGCTGGTTTCATACAGACGAAGTGCTGGTAGTCTCTAAGCTGCGGCCCAGTCAGGTACCCACCCAGGATGTCCAGTACCACACGCTCCCGCCGGTCCAGATTCTCCTTCAGCTCCCTGGCATCCTCGTGCTGACTACACAGCTGCCTGCGCTTCTGCTGTAAGGACTCTGAGTTAACACAGATATATAGATGATTAAAGACATCCTGGTGCTGACGACACAGATTCCAGAGGGCAGAGAGAGACTGTTAGTGATAGGTGAATAGAGTCTTTACAGAGAAACTCCTGGTTAAACTAGAGGTGATAGACATCTGTCTGCTGTAGACTCCTGAGGGGAGAGAGATAGAGGATGTGGGTTAGTAAACACACACAGACACTATGACCTGGCACCACCTAGTGGCCATCATGTGACACATCTACAGAACCATGTTCGTTATGAATGAGATAGGACACCAGTAGAGGAAACTAGATTAGTAAAGCCTTGATAACACATGAGGACGTTTGAGTAAGTACAGCAACCGGGCTGAACGACACCCTCTCAGGAGGGCAGAATAGAAGGTCGCAGGAATCAATCCGTGTCTCAGAGGAGAGGAGCCCTGTAGTACCAGTGACTGAAGTAAAATCACATTTTAACACACCGTGGCGTTCCTTCGTTAAGGGAGGGAGGCTGAGGTAGCACCATGATGTCCCGCTCCTTAACACGAGTGTAAGGCTTGATTAAAAAGCCCAGGTCTGGATCAGAACATCCTGTAGACCAACAAGCTGTCTGCCGGTCTGTGACCTCATTCAATACCACAATATGAGACAGACTGTCTGGAGCAAGTGTGATTCCCTGGAAGTCAAGGAGGTCGGAGGTATCTATTAAAATGCACATCTTCATCTCAGCGAGACCAGGCTGGTAAATACAAGGGACCCTAAAAATAGCCTGCGGTGTTAGGGGTCTCCTTCACTGTAAATTCTCTGACTGTAGTATGTAGAGTGGAGTATCTTCACCCTCTTCTGTGCTGTTATGTGGTGTAGTGTTGTTAGTGTTAGTGTTAGTATAGTGTTAGTGTAGTGTTAGTGTATTGTTGGTGTAGTGTTGAGTATGGTGTTAGTATAGTGTTAGTGAAGTGTTGGTGTTGGTGTAGTGTTGTGTTGGTGTAGTGTTGGTATGGTGTTGGTGTAGTGTTAGTGAAGTGTTGGTGTAGTGTTATTATAGTGTTAGTATAGTGTTAAAGTGTTAGTGTTAGTGTAAGTGTTGGTGTAATGTGGTGTTAGTGTAAGTGTTGGTATAAGTGTTGGTATAGTGTTGGTGTTGTTAGTGTAGTGTTAGTATGGTGTAAATGGGTAAATATTAAGTATTAAAAATGTGGTGTTGGTGTTGGTAAATGGTGTTTAGCATGGTGTGGTGTTGGTGTTGGTTAGGCTGGTATAATGGTGTTAATATAGTGTTGGTGTGGTGTTGGTGTGGTGTTGGTGTGGTGAGTATTGGTGTTGGTGTGGTAGTTGTGGTGTTGGTGGTGTTGGTGTGGTGTTGGTGCCAAGTGTTGGTGTATTTGGTTAGGTGTGGTGTTGGTATGGTGTTGGTGGTGTTGGTGGTGTTGGTGGTGTTAGTGTAGTGTTAGTGTAGTGTTAGTATAGTGTTAGTGTATTGTTAGTGTAGTGTTAGTATAGTGTTAGTATAGTGTTAGTGTAGTGTTAGTGTAGTGTTAGTATAGTGTTAGTGTATTGTTAGTGTAGTGTTAGTGTAGTGAAGTGTTAGTGTTAGTGTAGTGAAGTGTAGTGTTAGTGTAGTGTTAGTGTAGTGAATTGTAGTGTAGTGTTAGTGTAGTGTTAGTGAAGTGTTTGTGTAGTGTTAGAGTTAGTGTAGTGAATTGTAGTGTAGTGTAGTGTTAGTGTAGTGTTAGTGTATTGTTAGTGTAGTGTTAGTATAGTGTTAGTATAGTGTTAGTGTAGTGTTAGTGTTAGTGTAGTGTTAGTATAGTGTTAGTGTAGTGTAGTGTTAGTGTAGTGTTAGTGTAGTGTTAGTATAGTGTTAGTATAGTGTTAGTATAGTGTTAGTGTAGTGCAGTGTTGAGTGTAGTGCAGTGTTAGTGTAGTGTTAGTGTAGTGTTAGTGTTAGTATAGTGTTAGTATAGTGTTAGTATAGTGTTAGTGTAGTGCAGTGTTAGTGTAGTGTTAGTATAGTGTTAGTGTAGTGTTAGTGTATTGTTAGTGTAGTGTTAGTATAGTGTTAGTATAGTGTTAGTGAAGTGTTGGTGCAGTGTTAGTGTAGTGTAGTGTTAGTGTAGTGTTAGTGTAGTGTTAGTGTTAGTATAGTGTTGGTGTAGTGTAGTGTTGGTGTGGTGTGGTGTTGGTGTAGTGTAGTGTTGGTGTAGTGTTAGTGTAGTGTTAGTGTTAGTGTAGTGTTAGTGTAGTGTAGTGCAATGTTAGTGAAGTGTTAGTGTAGTGCAGTGTTGAGTGTAGTGTAGTGTAGTGTTGGTAGTAGTGCGGTGTTAGTGTAGTGTAGTGTTGGTGTAGTGCAGTGTTAGTGTAGTGTTAGTGTAGTGTAGTGCAGTGTTAGTGTAGTGCAGTGTTAGTGTAGTGTTAGTGTAGTGTTAGTGCAGTGTTAGTGTAGTGTTAGTGTAGTGTTAGTGTAGTTAGTGTAGTGTTAGTGTTAGTGTAGTGTTAGTGTTGTGTTAGAGTAGTGTTAGTGTAGTGTTAGTGTAGTGTTAGTGTAGGTAGTGTTAGTGTAGTGTTAGTTTAGTGTTAGTGTAGTGTTAGTGTAGTGTTAGTGTAGTGTAGTGTTAGTGAAGTGTTAGTGTAGTGTTAGTGTAGTGTTAGCGTACTGCAGTGTTAGTGTAGTGCAGTGTTAGCGTACTGCAGTGTTAGTGTAGTGTTAGTGTTAGTGTAGTGTAGTGTAGTGCAGTGTTAGTGTAGTGTAGTGTTAGTGTAGTGCAGTGTTAGTGTAGTGTTAGTGCAGTGTTAGTGTAGTGTTAGTGTATTGTAGTGTTAGTGTAGAGTAGTGTTAGTGTAGTGTAGTGTTAGTGTAGTGTTAGTGTATTGTAGTGTTAGTGTAGTGTAGTGTTAGTGTAGTGTAGTGCAGTGTTAGTGTAGTGTAGTGTTAGTGTAGTGTCATGGTGTGGTGTTGGTGTGGTGTTTGAAGTGGTGTAGTGTTGGTGGTGTGTAGTGTTGGTGTGGTGTGGTGTTGGTGCAGGTGTTGGTGTGGTGTGGTGTTGGTGCTTGGTGTTGGTGTATTTGGTGGTGGTGGTGTTGGTGTGGTGTTGGTGTGGTGTAGTGTTAGTGTGGTGTTGGTGTAGGTGTTGGTGTAGTGTTGAAGTGAGGTGCTGGTGTTGGTGGTGTTGGTGTAGTGTTGGTGTAGTGTAGTGTTAGTGTAGTGTTAGTGTAGTGTTAGTGTAGTGTAGTGTTAGTGTAGTGTTAGTGTAGTGTTAGTGTATAGTGTAGTGTAGTGTTAGTGTAGTGTTAGTGTTTGTGAAGTGTAGTGTTAGTGTTAGTGTAGTGAAGTGTTAGTGTAGTCTATCATGCCCACTCTAGCCTGAGGGCCAGTCTGTTGGTGCTATCATGCCAACTCTAGCCTGAGGGCCAGTCTGTTGGTGATATCATGCCAACTCTAGCATGAGAGCCAGTCTGTTGGTGATATCATGCCCACTCTAGCCTGAGAGCCAGTCTGTTGGTGCTATCATGCCCACTCTAGCCTGAGAGCCAGTCTGTTGGTGCTATCATGCCCACTCTAGCCTGAGGGCCATTCTGTTGGTGCTATCATGCCAACTCTAGCCTGAGGGCCAGTCTGTTGGTGCTATCATGCCCACTCTAGCCTGAGAGCCAGTCTGTTGGTGCTATCATGCCCACTCTAGCCTGAGAGCCAGTCTGTTGGTGCTATCATGCCCACTCTAGCCTGAGAGCCAGTCTGTTGGTGCTATCATGCCCACTCTAGCCTGAGAGCCAGCCTGTTGGTGCTATCATGCCCACTCTAGCCTGAGAGCCAGTCTGTTGGTGCTATCATGCCCACTCTAGCCTGAGGGCCAGTCTGTTGGTGCTATCATGCCAACTCTAGCCTGAGGGCCAGTCTGTTGGTGCTATCATGCCAACTCTAGCCTGAGCACCAGTCTATTGGTGCTATCATGCCAACTCTAGCCTGAGAGCCAGTCTGTTGGTGCTATCATGCCAACTCTAGCCTGAGAGCCAGTCTGTTGGTGCTATCATGCCAACTCTAGCCTGAGGGCCAGTCTGTTGGTGCTATCATGCCCACTCTAGCCTGAGGGCCAGTCTGTTGGTGCTATCATGCCCACTCTAGCCTGAGGGCCAGTCTGTTGGTGCTATCATGCCCACTCTAGCCTGAGGGCCAGTCTGTTGGTGCTATCATGCCCACTCTAGCCTGAGAGCCAGTCTGTTGGTGATATCATGCCCACTCTAGCCTGAGGGCCAGTCTGTTGGTGATATCATGCCCACTCTAGCCTGAGGGCCAGTCTGTTGGTGATATCATGCCCACTCTAGCCTGAGGGCCAGTCTGTTGGTGCTATCATGCCAACTCTAGCCTGAGGGCCAGTCTGTTGGTGATATCATGCCAACTCTAGCATGAGAGCCAGTCTGTTGGTGATATCATGCCCACTCTAGCCTGAGAGCCAGTCTGTTGGTGCTATCATGCCCACTCTAGCCTGAGAGCCAGTCTGTTGGTGCTATCATGCCCACTCTAGCCTGAGGGCCATTCTGTTGGTGCTATCATGCCAACTCTAGCCTGAGGGCCAGTCTGTTGGTGCTATCATGCCCACTCTAGCCTGAGAGCCAGTCTGTTGGTGCTATCATGCCCACTCTAGCCTGAGAGCCAGTCTGTTGGTGCTATCATGCCCACTCTAGCCTGAGAGCCAGTCTGTTGGTGCTATCATGCCCACTCTAGCCTGAGAGCCAGCCTGTTGGTGCTATCATGCCCACTCTAGCCTGAGAGCCAGTCTGTTGGTGCTATCATGCCCACTCTAGCCTGAGGGCCAGTCTGTTGGTGCTATCATGCCAACTCTAGCCTGAGGGCCAGTCTGTTGGTGCTATCATGCCAACTCTAGCCTGAGCACCAGTCTATTGGTGCTATCATGCCAACTCTAGCCTGAGAGCCAGTCTGTTGGTGCTATCATGCCAACTCTAGCCTGAGAGCCAGTCTGTTGGTGATATCATGCCAACTCTAGCCTGAGAGCCAGTCTATTGGTGCTATCATGCCAACTCTAGCCTGAGAGCCAGTCTGTTGGTGCTATCATGCCAACTCTAGCCTGAGAGCCAGTCTGTTGGTGATATCATGCCAACTCTAGCCTGAGAGCCAGTCTATTGGTGCTATCATGCCAACTCTAGCCTGAGAGCCAGTCTGTTGGTGCTATCATGCCAACTCTAGCCTGAGAGCCAGTCTGTTGGTGCTATCATGCCAACTCTAGCCTGAGAGCCAGTCTGTTGGTGATATCATGCCAACTCTAGCCTGAGGGCCAGTCTGTTGGTGCTATCATGCCAACTCTAGCCTGAGGGCCAGTCTGTTGGTGCTATCATGCCAACTCTAGCCTGAGAGCCAGTCTGTTGGTGATATCATGCCAACTCTAGCCTGAGAGCCAGTCTATTGGTGCTATCATGCCAACTCTAGCCTGAGAGCCAGTCTGTTGGTGCTATCATGCCAACTCTAGCCTGAGAGCCAGTCTGTTGGTGATATCATGCCAACTCTAGCCTGAGAGCCAGTCTATTGGTGCTATCATGCCAACTCTAGCCTGAGAGCCAGTCTGTTGGTGCTATCATGCCAACTCTAGCCTGAGAGCCAGTCTGTTGGTGATATCATGCCAACTCTAGCCTGAGGGCCAGTCTGTTGGTGCTATCATGCCAACTCTAGCCTGAGAGCCAGTCTGTTGGTGCTATCATGCCAACTCTAGCCTGAGAGCCAGTCTGTTGGTGATATCATGCCAACTCTTGCCTGAGAAGCCAGTCTATTGGTGCTATCATGCCAACTCTAGCCTGAGAGCCAGTCTGTTGGTGCTATCATGCCAACTCTAGCCTGAGAGCCAGTCTGTTGGTGCTATCATGCCAACTCTAGCCTGAGAGCCAGTCTGTTGGTGATATCATGCCAACTCTAGCCTGAGAGCCAGTCTGTTGGTGCTATCATGCCAACTCTAGCCTGAGGGCCAGTCTGTTGGTGCTATCATGCCAACTCTAGCCTGAGAGCCAGTCTGTTGGTGCTATCATGCCAACTCTAGCCTGAGAGCCAGTCTGTTGGTGCTATCATGCCAACTCTAGCCTGAGAGCCAGTCTGTTGGTGCTATCATGCCAACTCTAGCCTGAGAGCCAGTCTGTTGGTGCTATCATGCCAACTCTAGCCTGAGAGCCAGTCTGTTGGTGCTATCATGCCAACTCTAGCCTGGAGAGCCAGTCTGTTGGTGCTATCATGCCAACTCTAGCCCTGAGAGCCAGTCTGTTGGTGC
>NW_027035485.1:0-2500 GCF_034236695.1 Oncorhynchus nerka
TTACAGCTGTCCTAGACACTACCAGTGTTCTACAGAGTCCTACAGCTGTGTTCTAGACACTACCAGTGTTCAACAGAGTCCTACAGCTGTGTCCTAGACACTACCAGTGTTCTACAGAGTCCTACAGCTGTCCTAGACACTACCAGTCCTTTTCAATGCTTCCTGACTGTCTAGCTTTTCATTTGTGTGATTATAATAATAATAATAATAATAAATAAAATTTGTAAATCAAATATCAGCTGGACACAGTCAGGAAACTGGATGAAGGAAGGTTCATTGTTAATAAGGATCGGCCCCTTTTTTTTTCTTTTTAATTTTCCACCTAAAATGACAAACCCAAATCTATCTGCCTGTATCTCAGGCCCTGAAGCAAGGATATGCGTATTAGTGGTACCATTTGAAAGGAAACACTTTGAAGTTTGTGGAAACGTGAAAAAGGAATGTAGGGGAATAAAACACAATAGATCTGGTAAAAGATAACACAAAGAAAAAAGAAACCGTTCTTTTGTATTGTTTTTGTACCGAAATACAACAGAAAGGCCATAATGTATTATTCCAGCCCAGGTGCAATTTAGATTTTGGCCACTAGATGGCATCAGTGTATGTGCAAACTGTTCGACTGATCCAATGAACCATTGCATTTCTGTTCAAAATGTTGTATCAAGACTGCCTAAATGTTCCTAATTTGTTTATTAATAACTTTTCATGTTCAAAATTGTGCAACTCTCCTCAAACAATAGCATGGTATTATTTTTTTTACCTCTGCTGCAGAGGATAAGTTCATTAGAGTTAGCAGCCTCAGAAATTGCAGACCAAATAAATGCTTCACACAGTTCAAGTAACAGACACATCTCAACATCAACTGTTCAGAGGAGATGCGTGAATCAGGACTTCATGGTTGAATTGCTGCAAAGAAACCACTACTAAAGGACACCAATAAGAAGATACAATATTGTTGGGCCAGAAAATCACAGTGAACATTAGACTCGGTGGAAATCTGTCCTTTGGTCTGATCCAAATGTTGAGATTTGTAATCATTTTCTATTAGCGGTCAGTTTAGAACTTTTCTGTGGTAATTAGATATGACAGTTCCCAGCATCGTCCTGAAAACAGCTGACTGTGTTTTCACATCTCTACCATTGGTCTCTATAGACCTCTAGATATATCATCTCTGTCCCGGCTAGAGCTGTCCCATCCCTACCATTGGTCTCTGTCTATATAGACCTCTAGATATATCATATCTGTCTCATCCCTACCATTGGTCTCTGTCTATATAGACCTCTAGATATATCATCTCTGTCCCTTCCCTACCATTGGTCTCTGTCTATATAGACCTCTAGATATATCATCTCTGTCCCATCCCTACCATTGGTCTCTATAGACCTCTAGATATATCATCTCTGTCCCTTCCCTACCATTGGTCTCTGTCTATATAGACCTCTAGATATATCATCTCTGTCCCATCCCTACCATTGGTCTCTGTCTATATAGACCTCTAGATATATCATATCTGTCCCATCCCTACCATTGGTCTCTGTCTATATAGACCTCTAGATGTCCCATCCCTACCATCATCTCTGTCCGGCTAGAGCTGTCCCATCCCTACCATTGGTCTCCGACTATAAAGACCTCTAGATATATCATCTCTGCCCCATCCCTACCATTGGTCTCTGTCTATATAGACCTCTAGATATATCATATCTGTCCCATCCCTACCATTGGTCTCTGTCTATATAGACCTCTAGATATATCATCTCTGTCCCATCCCTACCATTGGTCTCTGTCTATATAGACCTCTAGATATATCATCTCTGTCCCGGCTAGAGCTGTCCCATCCCTACCATTGGTCTCTGTCTATATAGACCTCTAGATATATCATCATCATCCCTACCATTGGTCTCAGTCTATATAGACCTGTAGATATATCATCTCTGTCCCTTCCTACCATTGGTCTCTGTCTATATAGACCTCTAGATATATCATCTCTGTCCTGTCCCATCCCTACCATTGGTCTCTGTCTATATAGACCTCTAGATATATCATCTCTGTCTAGAGCATCCCTACCATTGGTCTCTGTCTATATAGACCTCTAGATATATCATCTCTGTCCCATCCCTACCATTGGTCTCTGTCTATATAGACCTCTAGATATATCATCTCTGTCTCATCCCTACCATTGGTCTCTGTCTATATAGACCTCTAGATATATCATCTCTGTCCCTTCCCTACCATTGGTCTCTGTCTATATAGACCTCTAGATATATCATCTCTGTCCCATCCCTACCATTGGTCTCTGTCTATATAGACCTCTAGATATATCATCTCTGTCCCATCCCTACCATTGGTCTCTGTCTATATAGACCTCTAGATATATCATCTCTGTCCCATCCCTACCATTGGTCTCTGTCTACATAGACCTCTAGATATATCATCTCTGTCCCGACTAGAGCTGGCCCATCCCTACCATTGGTCTCTGTCTATATAGACCTCTAGATATATC
>NW_027035485.1:7500-10671 GCF_034236695.1 Oncorhynchus nerka
CTCCTGCTATAACTCACTGTACTGTTACCCCTGCTGATACCCCCTGCTATAACTCACTGTACTGTTACCCCCTGCTATAACTCACTGTCCTGTTACCCCTGCTATAACTTACTGTCCTGTTACCCCCTGCTATAACTCACTGTACTGATACCCCCTGCTATAACTCACTGTCCTGTTACCCCCTGCTATAACTCACTGTACTGGGAGCTTAAGCCCTTTGTGCTGTTCTGACTGTCTAGATGTTGACAAGGGGTTAGACTGGGGTTTTACAGAGACCATCGTGCTGTTCTGACTGTCTAGATGTTGTTGACTGGGGTCTTGGTATATAGAGGGGTTAGATGTTGACTGGGGTCTTACAGAGACCATCGTGCTGTTCTGACTGTCTAGATGTTGAAGAGGGGGGGTTAGACTGGGAGCTGTTAAGCCCTTCGTGCTGTTCTGACTGTCTAGATGTTGAAGAGGGGTTAGACTGGGGTCTTACAGAGACCATCGTGCTGTTCTGACTGTTCTGACTGTCTAGATGTTGAAGAGGGGTTAGACTGAGAGCTTACAGAAACCATCGTGCTGTTCTGACTGTCTAGATGTTGAAGAGGGGTTAGACTGGGGGCTTACAGAGACCATCGTGCTGTTCTGACTGTCTAGATGTTGAAGAGGGGTTAGACTGGGAGCTTAAGCCCTTCGTGCTGTTCTGTCTAGATGTTGATGAGGGGTTAGACTGGGGGCTTACAGAGAACATTGTGCTGTTCTGACTGTCTAGATTTTTTGAAGAGGGGTTAGACTGGGAGCTTAAGCCCTTCGTGCTGTTCTGACTGTCTACATGTTGACGAGGGGTTAGACTGGGGGCTTACAGAGAACATCGTGCTGTTCTGACTGTCTAGATGTTGAAGAGGGGTTAGACTGGGGGCTTACAGAGACCATCGTGCTGTTCTGACTGTCTAGATGATGAAGAGGGGTTAGACTGGGGGCTTACAGAGACCATCGTGCTGTTCTGACTGTCTAGATGTTGAAGAGGGGTTAGACTGAGAGCTTAAGCCCTTCGTGCTGTTCTGACTGTCTGGATGTTGAAGAGGGGTTAGACTGAGAGCTTAAGCCCTTCGTGCTGTTCTGACTGTCTGGACACCTCCTATGCTACCAGGTACTTTATACGAAGGGCCTGTAGAAAAATCATTTTCTAATCACTTTACACACAGCTATGATACTCTAAACATCCACATACAATGTCAAAGAGGAGAGTAGAGAGAGCCCTAAAGTGTGTGTGTGAGAGAGAGAGAGAGAGAGAGAGAGAGAGAGAGAGAGAGAGAGAGAGAGAGAGAGAGGGAAGAGAGAGAGTGAGGAGGGAGGGGGAGAGAAGGAGGGAGACAGAGAGAAAGAGTAGGGAAGAGAGAGAGAGAGAGAGAGAGAGAGAGAGAGAAAGAGAGAAAGAGAGGAGGGAAAGAGAGAGCGAGAAACTGTGTGTGAGTACAGCAAAGAGCCTAAAAGCTTTTCTCCTCTCATCTACCTTTTCAATACCCCCTCTCTCTTTCTCTCTCCTGCTAGCACTCTTATCAGTATGAATTCATTTCCATTCCAAGTGCTCCTCTCCTCTCCTTTCTGCATGGTGAGTCAAAGCCCTGGCTGTGTTCTGGATGTGTGCAGAGCTGATGGAGGCTGTGACACCTTAAAGTCCTTTATTCTGTGAGTTGGAGAAGCTTTCCTCAGGCTCTCTGCTCTCTTCTATTCTTCCTCTCCTCTCTTCTTCCTCTCCTATCCTCTATTATTCCTCTCCTCTCTTCTTCCTCACCTCACCTCACCTCCCACCCCATCCCATCTCCTCACCTCTCCTCTCCTCTCCTCTCCTCTCCCTCCTCTCCTCTCTCCTCTCCTCTCCTCTCCTCTACTTTCCCTAGATGCGTGGGTAGAGAGAGAGAACCTGTAAGGCTCCTGGGTAGCTTTAATATTGTCAGAAAGTTAAATGTTGATGCCACTGGGCCAGATTGTTAATGCAGGAACAACTTTGTTTATGTTCAGGTAAATAGCTCATGATCGACCCACAGGGGAATTCTGTTTACTGAAGACGAGGATAAACAACTTAGTGTTTACAAATTAATGTCTCACCTCAGGTCGGAGAGAAGCGTCTGTTCAGGTGATCGCCTATAACTTTTAATCAGCCTTGAACAACTGCATTCAACCAACTCAGAAACTACCCAGGAGGAACTATCAAACAGGGACTCTCAAACAGGAACTATCAAACAGGAACTATCAAACAGGAACTATCAAACAGGAACTATCAAACAGGAACTATCAAACAGGAACTCTCAAACAGGAACTATCAAACAGGAACTCTCAAACAGGAACTCTCAAACAGGAACTCTCAAACAGGAACTATCAAACAGGAACTATCAAACAGGAACTATCAAACAGGAACTATTAAACAGGAACTATCACACAGGAACTATCAAACAGGAACTATCAAACAGGAACTCTCAAACAGAACTCTCAAACAGGAACTCTCAAACAGGAACTCTCAAACAGGAACTCTCAAACAGGAACTATCAAACAGGAACTATCAAACAGGAACTATCAAACAGGTACTATCAAACAGGAACTATCACACAGGAACTATCAAACAGGAACTATCAAGGAGAAACAATCAAGGAGAAGCTAATACACCATGATGTGTATTAATCCCTAATCAATATAACATGATGTGTATTAGGTCTATAAAACTCCTCTCTCCTTTCTTCTTCTTTGCCCAGTGTGTCTGGTTCCACAGTTGCGTTAGTTTGCTTCTTTCTTGTCTGAAAGCAACAGGTTTTGGTGACTCAGAGGCTGGACTTTCAAGTTTATTCTCTTCAATCACGCCAGCCTTTTGTGGGAAAGTCAAAACTTTAAAAAATCTGAAAAGTTTAACACTATTATTTTCTTTAGTCAGGTTGAAAATGGAACATTTCAATGTTGGTCATCTATGAATTACAATGAGAGAAAAGGAGACAGAATGTCCTCATTCCACACGCTGATATGTTGTTAGTTAGATGTCTCTAGTGGGGTTTATAGCAGGTTGTAATGGTAAATCTCTGATATGTTGGGGTTTATAGCAGGGTGTAATGGTAAATCTCTGATATGTTGGGGTTTATAGCAGGTTGTAATGGTACATCTCTGATATGTTGTTAGTTAGATGTCTCTAGTGGGGTT
>NW_027035486.1:5000-10671 GCF_034236695.1 Oncorhynchus nerka
TTTTCAGAGCGGAGAGGAGGAGCAGAGGAAGCGGACGGTGTCCCCTTTTCAGAGCGGAGGAGGGAGACGGAGAGAGGCGGAGGGAAGGCGGAGGGGCACGGTGTCCCTTTCAGAGCGGAGGAGGAGGCGGAGAGAGGGAGGAAGCGGAGGACAGTGTCCCCCTTTCTGGCTCGGAGAGGAGGAAGCGGAGGAGACGGTGTCCTCTTTTCCCAGTGGAGAGAGAGCGGAGGCAGTGTCCTCTTTTCCCAGTGGAAGGAGCGGAGAAAGAGACTAGAGGAAAGCGGAAGAGAAAGCGGAAAGGAAGCGGAGAAGGCGGAGGACCGTGTCCTGGCAGGCAGAGAAGCGGAGGAAGCGGAGGGGGAAGCAGAAAGGAAGCGGAAGGACGGTGTCCCCTTTTTCCAGAAGCGGAAAGGAGAAGCGGAGAGAGGAGAGCGGAGGAAAGCGGAGAGCGGAGCGAAGAGAGCGGAGGAGAGCAGAGGAGACGGAGGGAGGCGGAGGACGGTGTCCCCCTTTTTCACAGTGGAGAAGTGGAGGGGCGGTGTCCCCTTTTTCAGAGAAGGCGGAGAGGGAGAGCAGAGGAGGAGCGGAGGGAGCGGTGTCCCCTTTCAGAGCAGAGGAGAGTGGAGGGAGAGCGGAGAGGAGAGCGGAAGACGGTGTCCCCCTTTCACAGTGGAGGAAGTGGAGGGGCGGTGTCCCCTTTTTCAGAACGGAGGAGAGCAGAGAGACGGAGGGCGGTGTCCCCCTTTTTCAGAGCAGAGGGAGAGCGGAGGGAGAAGGCGGAGGGGCGGTGTCCCCTTTTCCAGAGCGGAGAGGAGAGCGGAGGGAGAGCGGAGGGGCGGTGTCCCCTTTCACAGTGGGAGGGAGAAAGCGGAGGGGCCGGTGTCCTCTTTCCCAGTGGAGAGGCGGAGGGGCGGTGTCCTCTTTTCCCAGAAGAAGGGAGACGGAGGAGGGAGACTGGAGGGAGAGCGGAGGAAGCGGGGAACCGTGTCCCCTTTTCAGAAGCGGAGGAGAGCGGAGGGAGGCGGAGAGAAGCTGAGAGGCGGAGGGGCAGTGTCCCCTTTTCAGAGCGGAGGGAGAGCGGAGAGAAGGGAGAGTGGAGGGGCAGTGTCACCTCTTTTTCAAGCGGAAAGGAAGACGGAGGAGGCGGAGGACCGTGTCCCTTTTCACAACAGAGGAGAGCAGAAAGGGAGGCGGAGGAGAAACAGAGGACAGTGTCCCTCTTTTTACTACAGTGGAGGGAGAGCAGAGGGAGGCGGAGGGACGGTGTCCTCTTTTCACAGTGGAGAGGGAGCGGAGGAGTGGTGTCTCTTTTTCCCAGTGGAGGGAGAGCAGAGGACAGTGTCCTCTTTTTCACAGTGGAGGGAGAGCCCCGGAGGGACGGTGTCCTCTTTTTCACAGTGGAGGAGGCGGAGAGACTGGAGGAAGTGGAGAGGAGAGCGGAGGGAGGCGGTGTCCTCTCTTTTCACAGTGGAGGAGGGCGGAAAGGGAGGCGGAGAGGTCGTGTCCTCTTTTCAGAAGCGGAGGAGAAGCGGAGGAGAGCGAGAGAGAGTGGAGGAGGCGGAGGACAGTGTCCTCTTTCACAGTGGAGGAGGAGCGGAGGACGGTGTCCTCTTTTCACAGTGGAGGAGGCGGAGGGGCAGTGTCCTCTTTTCATAGTGGAGGGAAAGCGGAAGGGCGGTGTCCTCTTTCCCAGTGGAGAGGCGGAGACTGGAGGAGAGCGGAGGGTCGGTGAGTGAGGTGAGAGGCAACCTCACGCTGCACCCCGCCCCCTCCCTCCCCTCAGGGCAGACCATCAGTCCAGTAAAAAAACAAAATTATTATGTTCACTCAGCTGGGCCTCACAAGTAATACAACACATTATCTATTACCAGTGTGATCATATAACAATTTAAAAAATATATAATTTCAAAATGGTATGAGAAGAACAACATTGGCAGGGTAATTCCAAGCACCCAGCCCAATATGTAGTGATAATGTATTGGGCCTATACCCTGCTGCACAAACCTCATTTCTACATAACTGTTTTTAATTGGTTAATGTTGCATAGGCTTATTTTTTAAGTCGTTTTTAATTTAAAAAATCTGAGCAGTAGATCTTGCTTGCATTTCGACTCAGAAATTTTGACTAATTTTATTTCGACTCAGAAATTAATCTTGAATCAGAAAGTGATCTTGACTCAGAAAGTGATCTTGACTCAGAAAGTAATCTTGACTCAGAAAGTGATCTTGACTCAGAAAGTGATCTTGACTCAGAAAGTACATCTTGACTCAGAAAGTAATCGTGACTCAGAAAGTAATCTTGACTCAGAAAGTGATCTTGACTCAGCTCAAAGTAATCTTGACTCAGAAAGTGATCACCAGCTCAAAAGTGATCTTGACTCAGAAAGTAATCTTGACTCAGAAAGTGATCTTGACTCAAGAGAAGTAATCTTGACTAGATGAGCGTGTTTGCCAAACAAAGGGATTGTATTATGTGTACAGCAAATTGCAGTAACATCATAACACCATTGATGGATGTGGTGTGTAAACATCTCAGTTAGATTTAAAAGGACCATCAGCTAAATCTATCTATTTGCTCAATTAAGATGTTTTCCAAAATGAATATTAGTGTTGATTGGTATTCAAATGTACAAATTAATACAAACTGCGGTAACTCCAGATTGTTTCTTTGCCGATTGAATTCCAGCTCGACTGCTGTTTTGTTAATGTTCCTAAGGCCCTAAGGTTTGTTTTCAGCGGCCCCAATAATTAACATCTAGTCTTAATGATAATATCTACCATAGCTATGCTGAACTGGTTATTAGGACTGCTGAATTATTAACACTGTAAACAGCACGCATGAGACACACACACACACACACACACTGACTCGTAGCACAGTCTCAAGCCTGGCACAGTGTTGTGTTATGTCCAGTCTCCTCTAAACAGGTGGTGTTAATGGGTGATGTCAGTCTCACTCTAAACAGGTGGTGTTAGTAAGGTGATGTCCCAGTCTCCTCTAAAGCAGAGTGGTGTTAATAAGGTGATGTCAGTCTCCTCTAAACAGAGTGAGTGTTAATTATTAGTAAGTGATGTTCGGTCTCCTCTAAACAGATTGGTATTAGTAAGGTGATATCAGTCTCTCTAAACAGAGTGGTGTTAATAAGGTGATGTCAGTCTCCTCTAAACAGAGTGGTGTTAGTAAGGTGATGTCCAGTCTCCTCTAATCAAGTGATGTTAATAAGGTGATGTCAGTCTCCTCTAAACAGAGTGGTGTTAATAAAGGTGATGTCCAGTCTCCTCTAAACAGAGTGGTGTTAGTAAGGTGATGTCAGTCTCCTCTAATCAGAGTGATGTTAATAAGGTGATGTCAGTCTCCTCTAAGCAGAGTGGTGTTGAATAAGGTGATGTCCAGTCTCCTCTAAACAGAGTGGTGTTAGTAAAGGTGATGGCTCAGTCTCCCCTCTAAACAGAGTGGTGTTAGTAGGTGATGTCCAGTCTCTCCTAATCAGGTGATGTTAATAAGGTGATGTCAGTCTCCTCTAAACAGAGTGGGTGTTAATAAGGTGATGTCAGTCTCCTCTAAACAAGTGGTGTTAATAAGGTGATGTCCATTTCTCACTCTAAACATAGTAGGTGTTAACATGACAGTCTCCTCCTAAGCAGAGTGGTGTTATGACAGGTGATGTCGGTCTCCTCTAAACAGAGTGGTGTTAATAAGGCAGTATAAGTACTCACTCCTCTAAACAGAGTGGTGTTAGTAAGGTGATGTCCAGTCTCCTCAAGCAGAGTGGTGTTAGTAGGAGTGATGTTCAGTCTCCTCTAATCAGAGTGGTGTTAATAAGGTGATGTCCAGTCTCCTCTAAACAAGAGTGGTGTGGAGCGATGTGTTAATAAGGTGATGTCTCCTCCAGTCTCCTCTAAACAGAGTGGTGTTAGTAAGGTGATGTTCAGTCTCCTCTAAACAGAGTGGTGTTGTAAGGTGATTTCCAGTCTCCTCTAAGTGGTGATGCAATCCAGTCTCCTCTAAACAGAGTGGTGTTAATAAGGTGATGTCCAGTCTCCTCTAATCAGAGTGGTGTTAGTAAGGTGATGTCAGTCTCCTCTAAACAGAGTGGTGTTATTAAGGTGATGTCAGTCTCCTCTAAACAGAGTGGTGTTATTAAGGTGATTCAGTCTCCTCTAAGGTGGTGTTGTAAAGGGTGATCCAGTCTCCTCTAATCAGTGGTGTTAGTGGTGATTCAGTCTCCTCTAGGTAGGTGATGTCCAGTCTCTCTAAACAGAGTGGTGTTAGTAAGGTGATGTCTCCAGGTGATCTCCTCTAAACAGAGTGGTGTTAATAAGGTGATGTCCAGTCTCCTCTAAACAGAGTGGTGTTAATAAGGTGATGTCCAGTCTCCTCTAAACAGAGTGGTGTTAGTAAGGTGATGTCCAGTCTCCTCTAAACAGAGTGGTGTTAGTAAGGTGATGTCCAGTCTCCTCTAAACAGAGTGGTGTTAGTAAGGTGATGTCCAGTCTCCTCTAAACAGAGTGGTGTTAGTAAGGTGATGTCCAGTCTCCTCTAAACAGAGTGGTGTTAATAAGGTGATGTCCAGTCTACTCTAAACAGAGTGGTGTTAATAAGGTGATGTCCAGTCTCCTCTAAACAGAGTGGTGTTAGTAAGGTGATGTCCAGTCTCCTCTAATCAGAGTGGTGTTCAGTCAGAGTGGTGTTAGTAAGGTGATGTCCAGTCTCCTCTAAACAGAGTGTTGTTCATAGGTGGTGTTAGTCAGGTGATGTCAGTCTCCTCTAAACAGAGTGGTGTTAGTAAGGTGATGTCCAGTCTCCTCTAAACAGAGTGGTGTTGTTAGTAAGGTGATCAGTCCAGTCTCCTCTAAACAGAGTGGTGTTAGTAAGGTGATGTCCAGTCTCCTCTAAACAGAGTGGTGTTAGTAAGGTGATGTCCAGTCTCCTCTAAACAGAGTGGTGTTAGTAAGGTGATGTCCAGTCTCCTCTAAACAGAGTGGTGTTAGTAAGGTGATGTCCTCCAGTCTCCTCTCTAAACAGAGTGGTGTTAGTAAGTGATGTCCAGTCTCCTCTAATCAGAGTGGTGTTAGTAAGGTGATGTCCAGTCTCCTCTAAACAGAGTGGTGTTAGTAAGGTGATGTCAGTCTCCTCTAAACAGGTGGTGTTAGTAAGGTGATTCAGTCTCCTCACAAACAGAGTGGTGTTAGTAAGGTGATGTCCAGTCTCCTCTAAACAGAGTGGTGTTAGTAAGGTGATGTCCAGTCTCCTCTAAACAGAGTGGTGTTAGTAAGGTGATGTCCAGTCTCCTCTAAACAGAGTGGTGTTAGTAAGATGATGTCCAGTCTCCTCTAAACAGAGTGGTGTTAGTAAGGTGATGTCAGTCTCCTCTAAACAGAGTGGTGTTAGTCTCACTCCAGGTGGTGTTAGTAAAGGTGATGTCCAGTCTCCTCTAAACAGAGTGGTGTTAATAAGGTGATGTCCAGTCTCCTCTAATCAGGTGGTGTTCATAAGGTGATGTCCAGTCTCCTCTAAACAGAGTGGTGTTAGTAAGGTGATGTCCAGTCTCCTCTAAACAGAGTGGTGTTAGTAAGGTGATGTCCCAGTCTCCTCTAAACAGAGTGGTGTTGATGTCCAGTCTCCTCTAGAGCAGAGTGGTGTTAGTAAGGTGATGTCCAGTCTCCTCTAA
>NW_027035487.1:0-10672 GCF_034236695.1 Oncorhynchus nerka
ACATTTATTATGTCTATCAGGGTTCTGTTACTACATGTATTATGTCTACACCTCTACTGTGGGGTTCTGTTACTACATTTATTATGTCTACAGGGTTCTGTTACTACATTTATTATGTCTACACCTCTACTGTGGGGTTCTGTTACTACATGTATTATGTCTACACCTCTACTGTGGGGTTCTGTTACTACATTTATTATGTCTACACCTCTACTGTGGGAGTTCTGTTACTACATTTATTATGTCTACACCTCTACTGTGGGGTTCTGTTACTACATTTATTAGGTCTACACCTCTACTGTGGGGTTCTGTTACTACATTTATGATGTCTCCACCTCTACTGTGGGGTTCTGTTACTACATTTATTATGTCTACACCTCTACTGTGGGGTTCTGTTACTACATTTATTATATCTACACCTCTACTGTGGGGTTCTGTTACTACATTTATTATGTCTACGCCTCTACTGTGGGGTTCTGTTACTACATTTATTATGTCTACACCTCTACTGTGGGTTCTGTTACTACATTTATTATGTCTACACCTCTACTGTGGGGTTCTGTTACTACATTTATTATGTCTACAGGGTTCTGTTACTACGATGTGTCTACACCTTCATCATTGTGGGGTTCTATATGCTACATTTATTATGTCTTACAGGGTTCTGTTACTACATTTATTATAGTTCACACCTCTACTGTGGGGTTCTTACAATACATGTATTATGTCTACACCTCTAAAAATAATATCAGGGAGTTCTGTTACTACATTTATTATGTCTACACCTCTACTGTGGGGGTTCTGTTACTACATTTATGATGTCTCCACCCTCTACTGTGGGGTTAGGCTGTTACTACATTTATTATGTCTACACCTCTACTGTGGGGTTCTGTTACTACATTTATTATGTCTACACCTCTACTGTGGGGTTCTGTTACTACATTTATTATGTCTACAGGGTTCTGTTACTACATTTATTATGTCTACACCTCTACTGTGGGGTTCTGTTACTACATGTATTATGTCTACACCTCTACTGTGGGGTTCTGTTACTACATTTATTATGTCTACACCTCTACTGTGGGGTTCTACACCTCTACTGTGGGGTTCTGTTACTACATTTATTATGTCTACACCTCTACTGTGGGGTTCTGTTACTACATTTATTATGTCTACACCTCTACTGTGGGGTTCTGTTACTACATTTATTATGTCTACACCTCTACTGTGGGGTTCTGTTACTACATTTATTATGTCTACACCTCTACTGCGGGGTTCTGTTACTAAATTTATTATGTCTACACCTCTACTGTGGGGTTCTGTTACTACATTTATTATGTCTACACCTCTGATCAGGGGTTCTGTTACTACATTTATTATGTCTACACCTCTACTGTGGGGTTCTGTTACTACATTTATTATGTCTACACCTCTACTGTGGGGTTCTGTTACTACATTTATTATGTCTACACCTCTACTGTGGGGTTCTGTTACTACATTTATTATGTTCTGTTACTACATTTATTATGTCTACACCTCTACTGCGGGGTTCTGTTACTAAATTTATTATGTCTACACCTCTACTGTGGGAGTTCTGTTACTACATTTATTATGTCTACACCTCTACTGTGGGGTTCTGTTACTACATTTATGATGTCTCCACCTCTACTGTGGGGTTCTACACCTCTACTGTGGGGTTCTGTTACTACATTTATTATGTCTACACCTCTACTGCGGGGTTCTGTCACTACATGTATTATGTGTCTACAGGGTTCTGTTACTACATTTATTATGTCTACACCTCTACTGTGGGGTTCTGTTACTACATGTATTATGTCTACACCTCTACTGTGGGGTTCTGTTACTACATTTATTATGTCTACACCTCTACTGTGGGGTTCTACACCTCTACTGTGGGGTTCTGTTACTACATTTATTAGGTCTACACCTCTACTGTGGGGTTCTGTTACTACATTTATTATGTCTACACCTCTACTGTGGGGTTCTGTTACTACATTTATTATGTCTACACCTCTACTGTGGGGTTCTGTTACTACATTTATTATGTCTACACCTCTACTGCGGGGTTCTGTTACTAAATTTATTATGTCTACACCTCTACTGTGGGAGTTCTGTTACTACATTTATTATGTCTACACCTCTACTGTGGGGTTCTGTTACTACATTTATTATGTCTACACCTCTACTGTGGGGTTCTGTTACTACATTTATGATGTCTCCACCTCTACTGTGGGGTTCTACACCTCTACTGTGGGGTTCTGTTACTACATTTATTATGTCTACACCTCTACTGTGGGGTTCTGTTACTACATTTATTATGTCTACACCTCTACTGTGGGGTTCTACACCTCTACTGTGGGGTTCTGTTACTACATTTATTATGTCTACACCTCTACTGCGGGGTTCTGTTACTACATGTATTATGTCTACACCTCTACTGTGGGGTTCTGTTACTACATTTATTATGTCTACACCTCTACTGCGGGGTTCTGTTACTACATTTATTATGTCTACACCTCTACTGTGGGGTTCTGTTACTACATTTATTATGTCTACACCTCTACTGTGGGGTTCTGTTACTACATTTATGATGTCTCCACCTCTACTGTGGGGCTCTGTTACTACATTTATTATGTCTACACCTCTACTGTGGGGTTCTGTTACTACATGTATTATGTCTACACCTCTACTGTGGGGTTCTGTTACTACATGTATTATGTCTACACCTCTACTGTGGGGTGCTGTTACTACATTTATTATGTCTACGCCTCTACTGTGGGGCTCTGTTACTACATTTATTATGTCTACACCTCTACTGTGGGGTTCTGTTACTACATTTATTATGTCTACACCTCTACTGTGGGGTTCTGTTGCTACATTTATTATGTCTACACCTCTACTGTGGGGTTCTGTTACTACATTTATTTAGTCTACACCTCTACTGTGGGGTTCTGTTACTACATTTATTATGTCTACACCTCTACTGTGGGGTTCTGTTACTACATTTATTATGTCTACACCTCTACTGTTGAGTTCTGTTACTACATGTATGATGTCGTGGGGTTCTTTTACTACATTTATGATGTCGTGGGGTTCTTTTATTACATTTATGATGTCGTGGGGTTCTTTTACTACATTTATGATGTCGTGGGGTTCTTTTACTACATTTATGATGTCGTGGGGTTCTTTTACTACATTTATTATTATGTCTACCTTTAATGTATACTTTGAAATGATATTATGTCTAATCATTAATTTAACAAATACAAAAAAATATATATTAAAAAAAAAATTGGCTTAAAGTATAATTGTTGTTAGAGATGACTAATGTCCCCTCTACAACAACAAAGAAAAATACTTAAAGACGTGTACATTTGCATTGGGAGTTTCAATATGGCCGACTTGTACCTTCTCATAGCATCAGCAGTTCAAGATGTATATACATCATACTTAATGACGTGTACATTTGCTTTGGGAGTTCCAATATGGCCGACTTGTACCTTCTCATAGCATCAGCAAGATGTATATACATCATACTTAAAGACGTGTACATTTGCATTGGGAGTTTCAATATGGCCGACTTGTACCTTCTCATAGCATCAGCAGTTCAAGATGTATATACATCATACTTAAAGACGTGTACATTTGCATTGGGAGTTCCAATATGGCCGACTTGTACCTTCTCATAGCATCAGCAGTTCAAGATGTTTATACATCATACTTAAAGACGTGTACATTTGCATTGGGAGTTTCAATATGGCCGACTTGTACTTTTCAAAGCATCTCATAGCATCAGCAGTTCAAGATGTATATACATCATTGGGTACGACAGTTGAAATAAGCTGATGAGGCATTTTTAAGTTACATTCTTGAAGAATAAAAGGATATATAATCATGAATTTAATTTAAAAGTTACATTCTTGAGGAATAAAATGATATACACCCAAGAATTTATTTTAAAAGTTACATTCTTGAGGAATCAAAGGATATATAATCATTAATTTAATTTAAAAGTTACATTCTTGAGGAATTAAAGGATATATAATCATGAATTTAATTTAAAAGTTCTAAAAATGTAAGTAGCAGATTTTCCCTTTAATTTCCTGATAAAATTCCCACATTTTTCCTGAAGTCCCGGTTGGAATATTCCCTCCCCCCAACCTGACACCCCTCCTCTTGCCCTGACACCCCTCCTCCTACTCCCTGACACCCTCCTCCTACCCCGGGAATTTGAAAACCTCCAACCAGGTATTTTTTTGGAAAGGTTCCTGTAATTCTATATTTTTGTTGCTGGGATAGAGATGTGAGGTCAGGGGTTAGAGGTCATGGGTTTATCATACCTTTCATCATGTTGATGATACCGGGCTGCAGCAAGGCCGGGAGCGTTTAGAGATGAAGAAGACAGGGTGATCTTCTTAGCTGACTTCAGAAGGTGTAACATGTTGGCCTGAGGAGAGAAGTCCAACTCCTGGAGGCTTCTTCTTTAACTCTATATGGACCCTGTGGACACAAGACCAGATACCCTGGAGAGGAGGAGGAGGAGGAGGAGGAGGAGGAGGAGGAAAGGATGAGGAGAGGAGGAGATGAGGAAGAGAGGAGAGGGTGATGATGATGATGGTGATGGAGTGGCGGGAGGGGCGGGAGGAGAAAAGGGAACAGAAAGATAGAGGAAGAAGATTAGTGTGAGGCAGCACACACAGACAGAGAGAGAGAGAGACAGAGAGAGAGAGAGAGAGAGAGAGACAGAGAGACAGAGAGACAGACAGACAGACAGACAGACAGACAGAGAGAGAGAGACAGAGAGAGAGAGAGAGAGAGAGAGAGAGAGAGAGAGAGACAGACAGACAGACAGACAGACAGACAGACAGACAGACAGACAGACAGACAGACAGACAGACAGACAGACAGACAGACAGACATACATACATACAGACAAAAGAGTAACCCTTGGTAGTAACACTACTCCTCACTACTCCTCTTAAAACCTCACTACTCCTCTTAACTCCTCACTACTCCTCTTAACTCCTCACTACTCCTCACTACTCCTCTTAACTCCTCACTACTCCTCTTAACTCCTCCACACTCCTCTCCTCTCTGCTCAGCGCAGCACAGCGACAAGAACATGACTGATAAATAAACTGGAGTCAACACGAGGGACATGACTGATACATAAACTGGAGTCAACACGAGGGAAATGACTGATAAACTGGAGTAAACACGAGGGACATGACTGATAAACTGAGAGTCAACACGAGGGACATGACTGATAAACTGGAGTCAACACGAGGGACATGACTAATAAATAAACTGGAGTCAACACGAGGGACATGACTGATAAACTGGAGTCAACACGAGGGACATGACTGATAAACTGGAGTCAACACGGAGGGACATGACTGATAAACTGGAGTCAACACGAGGGACATGACTGATAAATAAACTGGAGTCAACACGAGGGACATGACTGATAAACTGGAGTCAACACGAGGGACATGACTGATACATAAACTGGAGTCAACACGAGGGACATGACTGATACATAAACTGGAGTCAACACGAGGGACATGACTGATACATGAACTAGAGTCAACACGAGTGTCAGGGTAGAAGGATGGGTGTCAGGGTAGGAGGAGGGGTGTCAGGGTAGGAGGAGGGGTGTCAGGGAAGGAGGAGGGGTTGTCAGGGTAGGAGAGGGCTGTCAGGTTAGGAGGAGGGGTGTCAGGGAAGGAGGAAGGGTTGTCAGGGTAGGAGAGGGTGTCAGGGTAGGAGGAGGGGTGTCAGGGTAGGAGGAGGGGTTTCAGGGTAGGGAGGAGGGGTTTCCAGGGTAGGAAGAGGGGTGTCAGGGTAGGGAAGAGGTTTGTCAGGGTAGGAGGAGGGTGTCAGGGTAGGAGGAGGGTGTCAGGGAAGGAGGAGGGGGTTTCAGGGTAGGAAGAGGGGTGTCAGGGTAGGAAGAGGTTTGTCAGGGTAGAGGAGGGGTGTCAGGGAAGGAGGAGGGGTGTCAGGTTAGGAGGAGGGGTGTCAGGGAAGGAGGAGGGGTTGTCAGGGTAGTAGAGGGGTGTCAGGTAGGAGGAGGGGTGTCAGGGCAGGAGTAGGGGGTTTCAGGGCAGGAAGAGGGGTGTCAGGGTAGAAAGAGGTTTGTCAGGGTAGGAGGAGGGGTGTCAGGGTAGGAGAAGGTGTCAGGGTAGGGAGGAGATGTTGTCAGGGTAGGAAGAGGGGTGTCAGGGCAAGAGGAGGGGTGTCAGGTTGGGGGGGGGGTGTCAGGGCAGGAGGAGGGGTGTCAGGGCAAGAGGAGGGGTGTCAGGGTAGGAAGAGGGTTGTCAGGGTAGAAGGAGGGGGTGTCAGAGCAGAGTGTGTGCCAGAGACTGGCCCTAACCCAGGCTGAGAGACAATAGAAACAGACTGGCCCTAACCCAGGCTAAGAGACAGTAGAAACAGACTGGCCCTAACCCAGGCTAAGAGACAGTAGAAACAGACCGGCCCTCACCCAGGCTAAGAGACAGTAGAAAGAGACTGGCCCTAACCCAGGCTAAGAGACAGTAGAAAGAGACTGGCCCTAACCCAGGCTAAGTGACAGTAGAAAGAGACTGTCCCTAACCCAGGCTAAGTGACAGTAGAAAGAGACTGGCCCTAACCCAGGCTAAGACAATAGAAACAGACTGGCCCTAACCCAGGCTAAGAGACAGTAGAAACAGACTGGCCCTAACCCAGGCTAAGAGACAGTAGAAAGAGACTGGCCCTAACCCAGGCTAAGAGACAGTAGAAACAGACTGGCCCTAACCCAGGCTAAGAGACAGTAGAAAGAGACTGGCCCTAACCCAGGCTAAGACAATAGAAAGAGACTGGCCCTAACCCAGGCTGAGAGACAGTAGAAAGAGACTGGCCCTAACAAAGGCTGAGACAGTAGAAACAGACTGGCCCTAATCCAGGCTAAGACAATAGAAAGAGACTGGCCCTAACCCAGGCTAAGTGACAGTAGAAGGAGACTGGCCCTAACCCAGGCTAAGAGACAGTAGAAAGAGACTGGCCCTAACCCAGGCTAAGACAATAGAAAGAGACTGGCCCTAACCCAGGCTAAGTGACAGTAGAAAGAGACTGGCCCTAACCCAGGCTGAGAGACAATAGAAACAGACTGCCCTAACCCAGGCTAAGACAATAGAAAGAGACTGGCCCTAACCCAGGCTAAGTGACAGAAAGAGACTGGCTCCTAACCCAGGCTGAGAGAGACAATAGAAACAGACTGGCCCTAACCCAGCCTAAGACAATAGAAAGAGACTGGCCCTAACCCAGGCAGACAGTAGAAACAGACTGGCCCTAACCCAGGCTAAGACAATAGAAAGAGACTGGCCCTAACCCAGGCAGAGACAGGAGAAACAGACTGGCCCTAACCCAGGCTAAGAGACAGGAGAAACAGACTGGCCCTAACCAGGCTGAGAGACAGTAGAAACAGACTGGCCCTAACCCAGGCTAAGAGACAGTAGAAACAGACTGGCTCTAACCCAGGCTGAGACAGTAGAAACAGACTGGCCCTAACAGGCCAGAAACAGCTGCTCTAACCCAGGCTGAGACAGTAGAAACAGCCCTCAACCCAGGCTGAGAGACAGTAGAAATGACTGCCTTAACCCAGGCTAAGAGACAGTAGAAACAGACTGGGCCCCAACCCAGGCTAAGACAATAGAAAGAGACTGGCCCTAACCCAGGCAGAGACAGGAGAAACAGACTGGCCCTAACCCAGGCAGAGACAGAGAAAGAGACTGGCCCTAACCAGGCTAGGAGACAGTAGAAACAGACTGGCCCTAACCCAGGCTAAGAGACAGTAGAAACAGACTGGCCTAACCCAGGCTGAGAGACAGTAGAAACAGACTGGCCCTAACCCAGGCTAAGAGACAGTAGAAACAGACTGGCTCTAACCCAGGCTGAGACAGTAGAAACAGACTGGCCCTAACCCAGGCTGAGAGACAGTAGAAACAGACTGGCCTTAACCCAGGCTAAGAGACAGTAGAAACAGACTGGCTCTAACCCAGGCTGAGACAGTAGAAACAGACTGGCCCTAACCCAGGCTGAGACAGGATGGCTAGTAAAGTACAGGAGCAGAATAGAAAACAGAGACAGAGGGTGAGGTATCTGTTCTCTGCCTCAGGCTGCAACACCTGGCTCTATTTTCACAGCAGTAACCTGACCATCTCCCTCCCTCCTCCTCCTCCATCCCTTATCTCTCTCTCTCTCTCTCTCTCTCTCTCTCTCTTTCTCTCTCTCTCTCTCTCTCTCTCTCTCTCTCTCTCTCTCCAGCTCTCTCTCCTTCCTCCACCTTTCTCTCTCTCTCCTTCCTCCACCTCCATCTCTCTCTTTTTCCTTCTCCCTCCTTCCTCCATCTCAACCTGACAGACAGAGCAGTGAAACAGCAACTTGACCTCCTGTAGAAAAGGTGTTCTTCAGCCTTTAGCAAATGTACCATACCCCCTCCATCCTACCCCATACCCCTACCCCCTATCCTACCCCCATACCCCTACATCCTACCCCCTACCCCCTCCACCCTACCCCTACCCCGCCTCATCCCACCCCTACCTCCTCTACCCCCTACCCTCCACCCTCCATCCTACCCTCCATCCTACCCCATACCCCTTACCCCCTCTATCCTACCCCATAGCCCCTCCATCCTACCCCCTACCCCTCCACCCTACCCCTCCATCCCACCCCCCTACCTCCTCTGCACCCCCTACACCCTCCATCCGATTCCTACCCCTCCATCCTACCCCTACCCCCTACATCCCACCCCCTACTTCCTCAACCCCTACCCCCACCCTCCATCCTACCCCCTATCCCCTCCATCCCACCCCTACCTCCTCTACCCCCTACCCCCTACACCCTACACCCTCCATCCTACCCCCTACCCCCCCCTCCATCCTACCCCATACCCCTTACCCTTACTCTCTCCATCCTACCTCCATCACACCCCCCTCCATCCTACCCCCTCCATCCACCCCTATCCTCTACCCCCTCCATCCTACCCCCCACCCTCCATCCTACTCCATACCCCGTCCATCCTACCCCCATATCATATCCCCGACCTCTACCCCTCCAATTACAATGACCCTGTTCTCTTATAGATCCTCATACATTCTTACACCCTAACCCCTAAATGCCTTGCCCTAACCCCTAAACCCCTACAGTGCACCCTAACCCCTACATGCTAAACCCTAACCCCTACCTTCTACACCCTAACCAATACATTCTACACCTTAAAACCTACATTCTACATTCTATACCCTAACCCCTACATTCTACACCTTAACCCCTACATTCCACACCCTAACCCCTACCTTCTACACCCTAACCAATACATTCCACACCCTTAACCCCATACATTCTACACCCTAACCCCTACGTTCTACACCCTAACCCCTACCCAGTACCCTAGCCCCTACATTCTACACCCTAACCCTACCCAGTGCCCTAGCCCCTACCCAGTACCCTAACCCCTACGTTCTACACCCTAACCCCTACCCAGTACCCTAACCCCTACCCAGTACCCTAACCCCTCCATTCCACACCTTAACCCCTGCATTCTACACCCTAACCCCTACATTCTACACCCTAACCCTTAACCCCTACATTCTACATCTTAACCCCTACATTCTACACCTTAACCCCTACATTCTATACCCTAACACCTACATTCTATACCCGAACCCCTACCCAGTACCCTAACCCCTACATTCTACACTTTAACCCCTACATTCTACACCCTAACCTCTACATTTTACACCCTAAACCCTACATTCTACAACCCTAACCCCTACCCAGTATCCTAACCTCTACATTCTACACCCTACCCCTACCCAGTACACTAGCCAGCACATTCTACACCCTAACCCCTACCCAGTACCCTAACCCCTACATTCTACACCTTAACCCCTACATTCTACACCCTAAACCCTACATTCTACACCCTAACCCCTACATTCTACACCCTAACCCCTACATTCTACACCTTAACCCCTACATTCTACACCCTAACCCCTACATTCTACACCCTAACCCTACCAAGTACCCTAGCCCTTACATTCTACACCTTAACCCCTACATTCTACACCCTAACCCTACCAAGTACCCTAACCCTACCAAGTACCCTAACCCCTACATTCTACACCCTAACCCCTACATTCTATAATTTAACCCCTACATTCTACACCCTAACCACTGCATTCTACACCATAACCCCTACATTCTACACCTTAACCCCTACATTCTACACCCTAACCCCTACGTTCTACACCCTAACCCCTACATTCTACACCCTAACCCCTACATTCTATAATTTAACCCCTACATTCTACACCCTAACCACTGCATTCTACACCATAACCCCTACCCAGTACCATAGCCCCTACATTCTACACCCTAACCTCTGCATTCTACACCCTAATACCTACCCAGTACCCTAACCCCTACCCAGTACCCTAACCCCTACCCAGTAGCCTAACCCCTACCCAGTACCCTAGCCCCTACCCAGTACTCCTAACCTCACCCAGTACCCTAACCCCTACCCAGTAACCTCCTAGCCCTCTACCCAGTACCCTAACCCCTACCCAGTACCCTAGCCCCTACATTCTACACCCTAACCCATACACAGTACCCTAACCCCTACCCAGTA
>NW_027035488.1:0-10676 GCF_034236695.1 Oncorhynchus nerka
TTATTCACCGCTGGTCACCTCTTATTCACCTGTTAGTCACCTGTTAGTCACCTGTTATTCACCTGTTAGTCACCTGTTAGTCACCTGTTATTCACCTGTTATTCACCTGTTAGTCACCTGTTATTTACCTGTTATTCACCCGTTGGTCACCTCTTATTCACCTGTTAGTCACCTGTTATTCACCTGTTATTCACCTGTAATTCACCTCTTATTCACCTGTTGGTCACCTCTTTGTCACCTGTTAGTCACCTGTTATTCACCTGTTATTCACCTGTTATTCACCTGTTTGTCACCTGTTAGTCACCTGTTATTCACCTGTTTAGTCACTTGTTATTCACCTGTTAGTCACCTGTTAGTCACCTGTTATTCACCTGTTAGTCACCTGTTATTTACCTGTTATTCACCCATTGGTCACCTCTTATTCACCTGTTAGTCACCTGTTATTCACCTGTTATTCACCTGTTTGTCACTTGTTATTCACCTGTTAGTCACCTGTTATCCACCTGTTAGTCACCTGTTATTCTACCTGTTATTCACCTGTTATTTACCTGTTATTCACCCGTTGGTAACCTCTTATTCACCTGTTAGTCACCTGTTATTCACCTGTTATTCACCTGTTTGTCACTTGTTATTCACCTGTTATTCACCTGTTATTCACCCGTTGGTCACCTCTTATTCACCTGTTATTCACCTGTTATTCACCTGTTATTCACCCGTTGGTCACCTCTTATTCACCTGTTATTCACCTGTTATTCACCTGTTATTCACCTGTTTGTCACTTGTTATTCACCCGTTGGTCACCTCTTATTCACCTGTTATTCACCTGTTAGTCACCTGTTATTCACCTGTTATTTACCTGTTATTCACCCGTTGGTCACCTCTTATTCACCTGTTATTTACCTGTTATTCACCCGTTGGTCACCTGTTATTCACCTGTTATTCACATGTTATTCACCTGTTATTTACCTGTTATTCACCCGTTGGTCACCTGTTATTCACCTGTTAGTCACCTTTTATTCACATGTTATTCACCTGTTTGTCACCTGTTATTCACCTGCTATTTACCTGTTAGTCACCTCTTATTCACCTGTTAGTCACCTGTTTGTCACTTGTTAGTCACCTGTTTGTCACTTGTTAGTCACCTGTTATTCACCTGTTATTTACCTGTTAGTCACCTGTTTGTCACTTGTTAGTCACCTGTTTGTCACTTGTTATTTACCTGTTATTCACCCGTTGGTTACCTCTTATTCACCTGTTATTTACCTGTTATTCACCCGTTGGTCACCTGTTATTCACCTGTTATTTACCTGTTATTTACCTGTTATTCACCCGTTGGTCACCTGTTATTCACCTGTTATTCACCTGTTAGTCACCTGTTATTTACCTGTTATTCACCCGTTGGTCACCTGTTATTCACCTGTTAGTCACCTGTTAGTCACCTGTTATTCACCTGTTAGTCACCTGTTATTTACCTGTTATTCACCCGTTGGTCACCTGTTATTCACATGTTATTCACATGTTATTTACCTGTTATTCATCCGTTGGTCACCTGTTATTCACCTGTTAGTCACCTGTTATTCACATGTTATTCACCTGTTAGTCACCTGTTATTCACCTGTTTGTCACCTGTTATTCACCTGTTATTTACCTGTTAGTCACCTCTTATTCACCTGTTAGTCACCTGTTTGTCACTTGTTAGTCACCTGTTTGTCACTTGTTAGTCACCTGTTTGTCACTTGTTAGTCACCTGTTATTCACCTGTTATTTACCTGTTAGTCACCTGTTTGTCACTTGTTAGTCACCTGTTTGTCACTTGTTAGTCACCTGTTATTCACCTGTTATTTACCTGTTAGTCACCTGTTTGTCACTTGTTAGTCACCTGTTTGTCACTTGTTATTTACCTGTTATTCACCCGTTGGTCACCTGTTATTCACCTGTTATTTACCTGTTAGTCACCTGTTTGTCACTTGTTAGTCACCTGTTTGTCACTTGTTAGTCACCTGTTTGTCACTTGTTAGTCACCTATTTGTCACTTGTTATTCACCTGTTATTCACCTGTTATTTACCTGTTATTCACCTGTTGGTCACCTCTTATTTACCTGTTATTCACCTGTTATTCACCTGTAATTCACCTGTTATTCACCTGTTAGTCACCTCTTTGTCACCTGTTAGTCACCTGTTATTCACCTGTTATTCACCTGTTTGTCACCTGTTAGTCACCTGTTATTCACCTGTTTGTCACTTGTTATTCACCTGTTAGTCACCTGTTAGTCACCTGTTATTCACCTGTTAGTCACCTGTTATTTACCTGTTATTCACCTGTTGGTCACCTGTTATTCACCTGTTATTCACCTGTTTGTCACTTGTTATTCACCTGTTATTCACCTGTTATTTACCTGTTATTCACCTGTTAGTCACCTCTTAGTCACCTGTTATTCACCTGTTATTCACCTGTTATTCAATTGTTTGTCACCTGTTAGTCACCTGTTAGTCACCTGTTAGTCACCTGTTATTCACCTGTTATTCACCTGTTATTCACCCGTTGGTCACCTCTTATTCACCTGTTATTCACCTGTTATTCACCCGTTGGTCACCTCTTATTCACCTGTTAGTCACCTGTTATTCACCTGTTTGTCACCTGTTAGTCACCTGTTATTCACCTGTTATTCACCTGTTATTCACCTGTTTGTCACCTGTTAGTCACCTGTTATTCACCTGTTATTCACCTGTTAGGCACCTGTTAGTCACCTGTTATTCACCTGTTATTCACCTGTTTGTCACCTGTTAGTCACCTGTTAGTCACCTGTTATTCACCTGTTATTTACCTGTTATTCACCCGTTGGTTACCTCTTATTCACCTGTTATTTACCTGTTATTCACCCGTTGGTTACCTCTTATTCACCTGTTATTCACCTGTTATTCACCTGTTATTCACATGTTATTCACCTGTTATTTACCTGTTATTCACCCGTTGGTCACCTGTTATTCACCTGTTAGTCACCTGTTATTCACATGTTATTCACCTGTTAGTCACCTGTTATTCACCTGTTTGTCACCTGTTATTCACCTGTTATTTACCTGTTATTCACCTGTTATTTACCTGTTAGTCACCTGTTTGTCACTTGTTAGTCACCTGTTTGTCACTTGTTATTTACCTGTTATTCACCCGTTGGTTACCTCTTATTCACCTGTTATTTACCTGTTATTCACCCGTTGGTCACCTGTTTGTCACTTGTTAGTCACCTGTTTGTCACCTGTTTGTCACTTGTTAGTCACCTGTTTGTCACTTGTTAGTCACCTGTTATTCACCTGTTATTTACCTGTTAGTCACCTGTTTGTCACTTGTTATTCTCCTGTTTGTCACTTGTTAGTCACCTGTTTGTCACTTGTTATTTACCTGTTATTCACCCGTTGGTCACCTGTTATTCACCTGTTAGTCACCTGTTTGTCACTTGTTAGTCACCTGTTTGTCACCTGTTAGTCACCTGTTATTCACCTGTTATTCAGTTGGTCACCTGTTATTCACCTGTTATTCACCTGTTATTCACCTGTAATTCACCTGTAATTCACCTGTTATTCACCTGTTTGTCACCTGTTATTCACCTGTTATTTACCTGTTATTCACCTGTTATTCACCTGTTATTCACTTGTTAGTCACCTGTTATTCACATGTTATTCACATGTTATTCACCTGTTAGTCACCTGTTTTTCACCTGTTTTTCACCTGTTATTCACCTGTTATTTACCTGTTATTCACCTGTTATTTACCTGTTAGTCACCTGTTTGTCACTTGTTAGTCACCTGTTTGTCACTTGTTAGTCACCTGTTATTCACCTGTTATTTACCTGTTAGTCACCTGTTTGTCACTTGTTAGTCACCTGTTTGTCACTTGTTATTTACCTGTTATTCACCCGTTGGTCACCTGTTATTCACCTGTTATTTACCTGTTAGTCACCTGTTTGTCACTTGTTAGTCACCTGTTTGTTACTTGTTAGTCACCTGTTTGTCACTTGTTAGTCACCTGTTTGTCACTTGTTATTCACCTGTTATTCACCTGTTATTCACCCGTTGGTCACTCTCTTATTCACCTGTTATTCACCTGTTATTCACCTGTTATTCACCTGTTATTCAACCGTTGGTCACCTCTTATTCACCTGTTATTCACCTGTTTGTCACTTAGTTATTCACCTGTTATTTACCTGTTATTCACCCGTTGTCACGTTAGTCACCTGTTATTCACCTGTTATTCACCTGTTAGTCACCTGTTATTCACCTGTTATTCACCTGTTATTTACCTGTTAGTCACCTCTTAGTCACCTGTTATTCACCTGTTATTTACCTGTTATTCAATTGTTTGTCACCTGTTAGTCACCTGTTAGTCACCTGTTAGTCACCTGTTATTCACCTGTTATTCACCTGTTATTCACCCGTTGGTCACCTCTTATTCACCTGTTATTCACCTGTTATTCACCCGTTGGTCACCTCTTATTCACCTGTTAGTCACCTGTTATTCACCTGTTATTCACCTGTTATTCACCTGTTTGTCACCTGTTTGTCACCTGTTAGTCACCTGTTATTCACCTGTTATTCACCTGTTAGGCACCTGTTAGTCACCTGTTATTCACCTGTTATTCACCTGTTTGTCACCTGTTAGTCACCTGTTAGTCACCTGTTATTCACCTGTTATTTACCTGTTATTCACCCGTTGGTTACCTCTTATTCACCTGTTATTTACCTGTTATTCACCCGTTGGTTACCTCTTATTCACCTGTTATTCACCTGTTATTCACATGTTATTCACCTGTTATTTACCTGTTATTCACCCGTTGGTCACCTGTTATTCACCTGTTAGTCACCTGTTATTCACATGTTATTCACCTGTTAGTCACCTGTTAGTCACCTGTTATTCACCTGTTTGTCACCTGTTATTCACCTGTTATTTACCTGTTATTCACCTGTTATTTACCTGTTAGTCACCTGTTTGTCACTTGTTAGTCACCTGTTTGTCACTTGTTATTTACCTGTTATTCACCCGTTGGTTACCTCTTATTCACCTGTTATTTACCTGTTATTCACCCGTTGGTCACCTGTTTGTCACTTGTTAGTCACCTGTTTGTCACCTGTTTGTCACTTGTTAGTCACCTGTTATTCACCTGTTATTTACCTGTTAGTCACCTGTTTGTCACTTGTTAGTCACCTGTTTGTCACTTGTTAGTCACCTGTTTGTCACTTGTTATTTACCTGTTATTCACCCGTTGGTCACCTGTTATTCACCTGTTAGTCACCTGTTTGTCACTTGTTAGTCACCTGTTTGTCACCTGTTAGTCACCTGTTATTCACCTGTTATTCACCCGTTGGTCACCTGTTATTCACCTGTTATTCACCTGTTATTCACCTGTTATTCACCTGTAATTCACCTGTAATTCACCTGTTATTCACCTGTTTGTCACCTGTTATTCACCTGTTATTTACCTGTTATTCACCTGTTATTCACCTGTTATTCACTTGTTAGTCACCTGTTATTCACATGTTATTCACATGTTATTCACCTGTTAGTCACCTGTTATTCACCTGTTTTTCACCTGTTATTCACCTGTTATTTACCTGTTATTCACCTGTTATTTACCTGTTAGTCACCTGTTTGTCACTTGTTAGTCACCTGTTTGTCACTTGTTAGTCACCTGTTATTCACCTGTTATTTACCTGTTAGTCACCTGTTTGTCACTTGTTAGTCACCTGTTTGTCACTTGTTATTTACCTGTTATTCACCCGTTGGTCACCTGTTATTCACCTGTTATTTACCTGTTAGTCACCTGTTTGTCACTTGTTAGTCACCTGTTTGTCACTTGTTAGTCACCTGTTATTCACCTGTTATTTACCTGTTAGTCACCTGTTTGTCACTTGTTAGTCACCTGTTTGTCACTTGTTATTTACCTGTTATTCACCCGTTGGTCACCTGTTATTCACCTGTTATTTACCTGTTAGTCACCTGTTTGTCACTTGTTAGTCACCTGTTTGTCACTTGTTAGTCACCTGTTTGTCACTTGTTAGTCACCTGTTTGTCACTTGTTATTCACCTGTTATTCACCTGTTATTCATCCGTTGGTCACCTCTTATTCACCTGTTATTCACCTGTTATTCACCTGTTATTCACCTGTTATTCAACCGTTGGTCACCTCTTATTCACCTGTTAGTCACCTGTTATTCACCTGTTTGTCACTTGTTATTCACCTGTTATTCACCTGTTATTTACCTGTTATTCACCCGTTGGTCACCTGTTATTCACCTGTTATTCACCTGTTATTCACCTGTTAGTCACCTGTTATTCACCTGTTATTCACCTGTTATTTACCTGTTAGTCACCTCTTAGTCACCTGTTATTCACCTGTTATTCACCTGTTATTTACCTGTTATTCAATTGTTTGTCACCTGTTAGTCACCTGTTAGTCACCTGTTAGTCACCTGTTATTCACCTGTTATTCACCTGTTATTCACCCGTTGGTCACCTCTTATTCACCTGTTATTCACCTGTTATTCCCCGTTGGTCACCTCTTATTCACCTGTTAGTCACCTGTTATTCACCTGTTTGTCACCTGTTAGTCACCTGTTATTCACCTGTTATTCACCTGTTATTCACCTGTTTGTCACCTGTTAGTCACCTGTTTGTCACTTGTTAGTCACCTGTTATTCACCTGTTATTTACCTGTTAGTCACCTGTTTGTCACTTGTTAGTCACCTGTTTGTCACTTGTTAGTCACCTGTTTGTCACTTGTTATTTACCTGTTATTCACCCGTTGGTCACCTGTTATTCACCTGTTAGTCACCTGTTTGTCACTTGTTAGTCACCTGCTTTGTCACCTGTTAGTCACCTGTTATTCACTCTGTTATTCACCCGTTGGTCACCTGTTATTCACCTGTTATTCACCTGTTATTCACCTGTTATTCACCTGTAATTCACCTGTAATTCACCTGTTATTCACCTGTTTGTCACCTGTTATTCACCTGTTATTTACCTGTTATTCACCTGTTATTCACCTGTTATTCACTTGTTAGTCACCTGTTATTCACATGTTATTCACATGTTATCTCACCTGTTAGTCACCTGTTATTCACCTGTTTTTCACCTGTTATTCACCTGTTATTTACCTGTTATTCACTCTGTTATTTACCTGTTAGTCACCTGTTTGTCACTTGTTAGTCACCTGTTTGTCACTTGTTAGTCACCTGTTATTCACCTGTTATTTACCTGTTAGTCACCTGTTTGTCACTTGTTAGTCACCTGTTTGTCACTTGTTATTTACCTGTTATTCACCCGCTGGTCACCTGTTATTCACCTGTTATTTACCTGTTAGTCACCTGTTTGTCACTTGTTAGTCACCTGTTTGTCACTTGTTAGTCACCTGTTATTCACCTGTTATTTACCTGTTAGTCACCTGTTTGTCACTTGTTAGTCACCTGTTTGTCACTTGTTATTTACCTGTTATTCACCCGTTGGTCACCTGTTATTCACCTGTTATTTACCTGTTAGTCACCTGTTTGTCACTTGTTAGTCACCTGTTTGTCACTTGTTAGTCACCTGTTTGTCACTTGTTAGTCACCTGTTTGTCACTTGTTATTCACCTGTTATTCACCTGTTATTCACCCGTTGGTCACCTCTTATTCACCTGTTATTCACCTGTTATTCACCTGTTATTCACCTGTTATTCAACCGTTGGTCACCTCTTATTCACCTGTTAGTCACCTGTTATTCACCTGTTTGTCACTTGTTATTCACCTGTTATTCACCTGTTATTTACCTGTTATTCACCCGTTGGTCACCTGTTATTCACCTGTTATTCACCTGTTATTCACCTGTTAGTCACCTGTTATTCACCTGTTATTCACCTGTTATTTACCTGTTAGTCACCTCTTAGTCACCTGTTATTCACCTGTTATTCACCTGTTATTTACCTGTTATTCAATTGTTTGTCACCTGTTAGTCACCTGTTAGTCACCTGTTAGTCACCTGTTATTCACCTGTTATTCACCTGTTATTCACCCGTTGGTCACCTCTTATTCACCTGTTATTCACCTGTTATTCACCCGTTGGTCACCTCTTATTCACCTGTTAGTCACCTGTTATTCACCTGTTATTCACCTGTTATTCACCTGTTTGTCACCTGTTAGTCACCTGTTATTCACCTGTTATTCACCTGTTAGGCACCTGTTAGTCACCTGTTATTCACCTGTTATTCACCTGTTTGTCACCTGTTAGTCACCTGTTAGTCACCTGTTATTCACCTGTTATTTACCTGTTATTCACCCGTTGGTTACCTCTTATTCACCTGTTATTTACCTGTTATTCACCCGTTGGTTACCTCTTATTCACCTGTTATTCACCTGTTATTCACATGTTATTCACCTGTTATTTACCTGTTATTCACCCGTTGGTCACCTGTTATTCACCTGTTAGTCACCTGTTATTCACATGTTATTCACCTGTTAGTCACCTGTTATTCACCTGTTTGTCACCTGTTATTCACCTGTTATTTACCTGTTATTCACCTGTTATTTACCTGTTAGTCACCTGTTTGTCACTTGTTAGTCACCTGTTTGTCACTTGTTATTTACCTGTTATTCACCCGTTGGTTACCTCTTATTCACCTGTTATTTACCTGTTATTCACCCGTTGGTCACCTGTTTGTCACTTGTTAGTCACCTGTTTGTCACCTGTTTGTCACTTGTTAGTCACCTGTTTGTCACTTGTTATTTACCTGTTATTCACCCGTTGGTCACCTGTTATTCACCTGTTAGTCACCTGTTTGTCACCTGTTAGTCACCTGTTATTCACCTGTTATTCACCCGTTGGTCACCTGTTATTCACCTGTTATTCACCTGTTATTCACCTGTTATTCACCTGTTATTCACCTGTAATTCACCTGTAATTCACCTGTTATTCACCTGTTATTCACCTGTTTGTCACCTGTTATTCACCTGTTATTTACCTGTTATTCACCTGTTATTCACTTGTTAGTCACCTGTTATTCACATGTTATTCACATGTTATTCACCTGTTAGTCACCTGTTATTCACCTGTTTTTCACCTGTTATTCACCTGTTATTTACCTGTTATTCACCTGTTATTTACCTGTTAGTCACCTGTTTGTCACTTGTTAGTCACCTGTTTGTCACTTGTTAGTCACCTGTTATTCACCTGTTATTTACCTGTTAGTCACCTGTTTGTCACTTGTTAGTCACCTGTTTGTCACTTGTTATTTACCTGTTATTCACCCGTTGGTCACCTGTTATTCACCTGTTATTTACCTGTTAGTCACCTGTTTGTCACTTGTTAGTCACCTGTTTGTCACTTGTTAGTCACCTGTTTGTCACTTGTTAGTCACCTGTTTGTCACTTGTTATTCACCTGTTATTCACCTGTTATTCACCCGTTGGTCACCTCTTATTCACCTGTTATTCACCTGTTATTCACCTGTTAGTCACCTGTTATTTACCTCTTAGTCACCCGTTGGTCACCTGTTATTCACCTGTTATTCACCTGTTAGTCACCTGTTATTCACCTGTTATTCACCTGTTTGTCACTTGTTAGTCACCTGTTATTCACCTGTTATTTACCTGTTAGTCACCTGTTATTCACCTGTTAGTCACATGTTTGTCACTTGTTAGTCACCTGTTTGTCACTTGTTAGTCACCTGTTTGTCACTTGTTAGTCACCTGTTTGTCACTTGTTATTTACCTGTTATTCACCCGTTGGTCACCTGTTATTCACCTGTTATTTACCTGTTAGTCACCTGTTTGTCACTTGTTAGTCACCTGTTTGTCACTTGTTAGTCACTTGTTAGTCACCTGTTTGTCACTTGTTAGTCACCTGTTTGTCACTTGTTATTCACCTGTTATTCACCTGTTATTCACTTCGTTAGTCACCTCTTATTCACCTGTTATTCACCTGTTATTCACCTGTTAGTCACCTGTTATTTACCTCTTAGTCACCCGTTGGTCACCTGTTATTCACCTGTTATTCACCTGTTAGTCACCTGTTATTCACCTGTTATTCACCTGTTTGTCACTTGTTAGTCACCTGTTATTCACCTGTTATTTACCTGTTAGTCACCTGTTATTCACCTGTTAGTCAACCGTTTGTCACTTGTTATTCACCTGTTTGTCACCTGTTAGTCACCTGTTTGTCACCTGTTAGTCACCTGTTAGTCGACTGTTTAGTCACCTGTTGGTCACCTGTTGGTCACCTGTTAGTCACCTGTTGGTCACCTGTTAGTCGACTGTTTAGTCACCTGTTGGTCACCTGTTGGTCACCTGTTAGTCGACTTTTTAGTCACCTGTTGGTCACCTGTTGGTCACCTGTTAGTCGACTGTTAGTCACCTGTTGGTCACCTGTTAGTCGACTGTTAGTCACCTGTTGGTCACCTGTTAGTCGACTGTTAGTCACCTGTTGGTCACCTGTTAGTCGACTGTTAGTCACCTGTTGGTCACCTGTTATTCACCTGTTGGTCACCTGTTAGTCGACTGTTAGTCACCTGTTGGTCACCTGTTGGTCACCTGTTAGTCGACTGTTAGTCACCTGTTGGTCACCTGTTAGTCGACTGTTAGTCACCTGTTAGTCACCTGTTAGTCACCTGTTAGTCGACTGTTAGTCACCTGTTGGTCACTTGTTGGTCACCTGTT